>NW_018405944.1:557311-584811 GCF_002113885.1 Mizuhopecten yessoensis
TCATGATTGCATTCGTCTCTTTATGCCCAGCATATGTATATATAGTTTTGGGGTGGGGATCTCAACCGTTTTAAAGTTATGGCCCAGGGACTATGTCTCCAAGGGTGGGGCCAGACCCTAGGGACATCCTGGAAGCAAATGTGCATTCTTCTCTTTATACTCAGCAATTGTATATATGGTTATATGGTGGCCCCACCATTTGTACAATTTTGAATCCCTGCCTCCCATGAATACTTCCAACCAAATATGATCAATATCCATTGCATAGTTCTACAGAAGTCGTTTGTAGCAATATAGCCAAATTGCCCCCTTTTGGCCCCCTGGGGAGTCAGCCCCACCATTTGTACAATTTTAAATCCCTGCCTCCAAGGAATGCTTTTGATCAAATATAATTGATATCCAGTGCACAGTTCTACAGAAGAAGTCGTTTATAGCAATATAGCCAAATTGCCCCCTTTTGGCCCCGCTCCTCAGGCCCCTGGGGAGTCAGCCCCACCATTTGTACAATTTTTAATCACCACCACCTAGGGATGCTTCCAGTCAAATATGGTTGATATCCACTTCTTAGTTCCAGAGAAGAAGTCGCTTAAAGCAATATGAGCAAATTGACCCCTTTTTGCCCCGCCTCTCAGCCCCCTGGGGGGTCAGCCCCATTATTTGTACAATTTTGAATCCCCACCACCTAGGGATGCTTCCGGTCAAATTTAGTTTAATTCCAAACAGTGGTTAAGAAGAAGAAGTCGTTTAAAGAAATTCTTGACGTACGGACGGACGGACGGACGGACGGACGACGGACGCCACGGTATGGCATAAGCTCACCTTGGTCCTTCGGACCAGGTGAGCTAATAAATATGGAAGAAACCATCAATATATTTTAAATATCAATGTAACTTATGGTCAACCTGATTGATATGTACCTCATACAAAGAAAGGTTAAACGTTAAATACGTTTCATTTAACATTCACCTTCTAGTCCCCACCACAAGGGGAGTAACTCCTTTAGTATGGACAGATAAAATGCTCAACATCTTAAAGGACTGTCAATTATATTAAGTGTACAGATCGTTCATTTTTGTTGTCATTTTCTTAAAAGCCAAGTTTTCATATTTTGCTTCTGAAGTACACTAACTTCTGAAGTACACTAACATCTGAAGTACACTAACATCTGAAGTACATTAACAACATCTCAATTGTTTCTGTCGCTGGATACAATATTAAAGAAGTAAGGGGATGTACACTGCACAATAGGCCATTCTCCAGGTTTTTTTTAACTATTTAAGTGGACCACCTCTTACAAATATATATAAAATAACAACTGCACAGCCTTAAAGAAGTCATTGTACTACTTTTTTTCAAATCATTTGGGATACGTTCTGGAAGTTCTCAATGTAAAAATATTTTGTTTTCCCTGCATACATTCAACACACTCTTATTTGATGCAGATAGTTTGTGGCATCTACATGTTTAATATGGGTTTTTCCTGTTAATTGACTTTCTAAATCAAAAGAGACAACTCTTAGAAGCATTGTGAAATGCTTTCATCGGTATATAAAAGATTCATATCTGAGCTTTAAATCAAAGTGCATCCCATAATTTGTATATCAAACAATCTTGCAGATATATCAATGACACTGGTGATGTGTAATTAGTTGTTTGATTAAAACTACATTTTCAGACATCTCTCAAATGTGGTATAAAATATTGCATCCTTTATGGAACTTTTACCTGAAATACCTTTTCCTTGAATGAATAAGGTGAGATATGGCAAGTTGTGAGAAAATCCACCAAACAGTTTAGGAGGAGTTGCCCTTACAAGGTACGTTTGCAGGGGGTATAAAAGCACCAAGTATAAATGAATAGAAGAGGGTTTTTATGTCATTCTTGTATTCTCCAGTGTCTAGACATTTTCTATGTAATTAAATGTTTCCTCAAAAGGGTTAGGGTGGCGGGAGTGGGGTCATGTATTCAGTCTTTTGATATTTTAACGTTTCCTCAAGGAGAAGGGTTGTTTGGGATTTCAAGTAGTCAGGATCCCTCGACAGTAATCATTGGTGTCAAGTTTCCTCATAGAGGACGGATGATTGGGATTTGTTATACTGTACATGATTTCTAAATATCATATATTTGTTACTTCTCATAGAACTTAGAAGTGACTCGAATTGGGAATTTGTGTATTATGCATCCCCATCAAGAGCTAAGACCGGTAGTGTTATATCAATGTAATTATGAACAGTGTTCTACTCTCATTAGAACTACCAGATGACATCCAGGATGAAGTAAGATGGGCTCTTGTCAGTGCCACAAGTGTCAGAGGCATCCCATCAATGAAAATTTAAGCTTGACTTCAGAAAATCTTAAAAGGACTCACCTTAATGCATTCACAGATAACAATTATATAACTATACTTACACACTTACATATATAATTATGAAACACACTTCAGTGTGGATGCATTCAGTGGAAAATGGTTTTGTATAATTTTGGTTTCAGGACTTTGTTTGTGTTCTTGTTATAATAATCTGCTAATTGTAGGATACGTTGATCACAGATTATAACAAATATGGATTCCTCTGGCTAACTAATTAATTCTCCATGTTTGGAGGTTCAATGTTTGTACCAAAAGACAGAAGAATATCACATGGATCTTCTAACCACTTACTTTTATAGAAACATGGAGCAAGTTTGTAGGGCTGAAAAGCAATCTACCCCAAACATCAATAATATAAGTATATGCTTTATTGCTTATAAGCAAAGGTTTTAACCCTTTCACCACTGTAGACCATAATGGACTCAACCAGATCAATGCATGGTAGAGTCTACTAAAGTTACGTAGGGTTGAAAGGGTTAAGTATCATTCCTAAAACAAGATTTTTTAGGTTCATAAAATTGATTTCCAATGGAGTGAAAGAATCTTTTAATATATTACCTAGAACACTATTAAATATACCAAGCATCTTGAATTTTCTTATAGAAAAAAGGACATATGTGAAATTCACGTATTCTTTATCCCTAGACATTATTTATCAGTTACATCAAGTTTCCTCAGGGAGGACAGTTGGTTGGGAGTTGATGTGTTCAGGGACTCAGCAGTATTTAGTTGTTACTTCAAGATTCCTCAGAGAGGACAGTTGTCGGGATTTATGTATTCAGTCTCTAAATTGGGAGCTGACATATTCAGGGACTTGACATAATTCATTTGCTACATTCAGTGACTCGACATAATTCATTTGCTACATTCAGTGACTCGACATAATTCATTTACTACATTCAGTGACTCGACATAATTCATTTGCTACATTCACTGACTCCACATAATTCATTTGCTACATTCAGTGACTCCACACAATTCATTTGCTACATTCAGTGACTCGTCATAATTCATTTGCTACATTCAGTGACTCCTCATAATTCATTTGCTTCATTCAGTGACTCGACATAATTCATTTACTACATTCAGTGACTCGACATAAATCATTTGCTACATTCACTGACTCCACATAATTCATTTGCTACATTGAGGGACTCCACATAATTCATTTGCTACATTCACGGACTCCACATAATTCATTTGCTACATTGAGGGACTCCACATAATTCATTTGCTACATTCAGGGACTCCACATAATTCATTTGCTACATAAAGTTTCCTCAAGGAGGACAGTTGGTTGGGAGTTGATGTATTCAGATTCTATATTGGGGGTTGACTTATTGAGGGACTCGACAGAATTCATTTGCTACATGAGGTTTCCTCTGAGAGGACAGTTGTTGGGAGTTGAGGTGTTCAGTCTCTATACATTATTTATTTGTTATTTCAAGATTTCTCAGAAAGGAGGGTTGTGTGGGATTTCATGAATTCAAGGTCTCAAAAGAACTCATTTGCTACATAAAGTTTCCTCAGAGAGGAGGGTTGTTGGGAGTTGATGTTTTCAGTCTCTATATTGGGATGTTATATCTGTAGGGTCTCAACAGTACTCATTTGCTGCATAAAGTTTCCTCGGAGAGGAAATAAGTATGGGAGTTGGTGTATACATAACCATACATCATACATCATGTATACATTTAGGTACAAAATCTATATATGTTAATGTTTACATTTGTTATAGTAATTATTATGAAGCAAGTCAAGTTCTTATTAGAATCGCTCTTATTGGTTCTGATGGAAGTTCATAGGGGATCTTAATTTGGGAAGCAACCTACAGGGTACTAGGAGAAAACCCATGCAGTTGAGCAGGTGAACCCCAATACCTTTTTGCATACCTTTGGGTATCGGACCCTAGAAGTCTTGATGAAAGGCAAATGTACTCCCCATTTAGCTATTCCTCCACTGTGTTACACCAAGTTCCCTCATAAATGAGGTTTGTCTGGTTTTTCATAAATTCAGGCTAAAAGTAAACTCTTACAAGTTTCTTCATAGAAGGGACTTTGTAAGGAGTTATGTATGAAGGGTAGCACACAAGTGAGTATAAGGTAACAGTAACCACTGGGTATCATTATATGACGCACAGTGAGATACACTCACCGAGTCAGCCAGACTACCATTCAGTCAAAAGTAAGATGGACTGCTGTGTAGCAAGTGTCAGTAGTATTCATATGATTATTAATACATTGGTATACCGATATTGTCAATTTCTATACAAAATCTGATTAATCATGCTCAACAATGAAAGCTTGATTCCTCAGCAAATTGACAGTATCCATTTGTTTTCAGAAGTTTGAAGACAGGACTTAATTAGGTTGTGTTTTCAGGGTCTCAAACAGGTCTGACAGCAAATTAAGCTATCCATTGGATTAGTTAAATCAATCTTGTGTAACTCTGACTGAAATTGTTTCTACTATAGACTAATGCACTAGATGAAGCAAGTTTGACTCGGTTCTGTGTAACCAGTATCAGAGACATTCTGGTCTTTGGAAATCATCAAAGTTGTGTCAGTTTTTTTATACAAAATCTAATGAATCAAGATCCAAAATAAAAGCTTGATTCTTCAGAAAAATGTACATCATTACTCACCTTAAGGTGTTAAACTGACACACATAAGCTTAAAACAGACTTAAGTGTGCCTAAAATTGTGGAAATAATTATATGTTTTTTCTATGCAAATCATTTCTGGCAAGATTGTAATTATGAATTGGACCTAAAATATAAGATATTTGTTGTAATCAATCATCTTACAATTTTTATGGCAGACCAATTATGGGATTATGATAAAAAAAACACTTATTACCATCATTAACTGATGCTGTACATTTAGAGGCTCAATGTTTGTAGAGAGACACCTGATTAAAACATGAGTGGGTTTGTTCAGCTGAAAATTAACAATCTAGCCCAAGTATTAAAGAAAACAGTTTCATCTGATGAACCATTCATATGGTCCTTATACCGGTATACATGATTGCTTGATTAGAGGTAAAGCATCATCATCTAAACAAAATTTCTTGGGTTGCATCATTCTGATTGATCAGTCAGACAGAAATGAGGCCAACTGTTTTTCTGACTATCATTATCAAATAGTTAATACAGGTAATGGAGGTTCATTTGGAGTAATGGCAATGGTCAGTAATACAGATTTCTTAACACAGGAAGAAAGTAGATTCAGCAGTCTTTCTCAACTACATCGGTTGATTAGGTCAATTCTTTCAGAAGGGAGCTAGCAACCTTATTGTGTAACTTTTCAATTAAATCTTCATATCCTTAAAACATGAAAAGTAGTTGACCCTCTTCCTTCATGCTAGTTGATACTGCTAATTCCTTCAGGCAGGGTTAGATTTAAAACCTTACCCAGGGTAAGGGTTTAACCCTAATCCTGTATGTCAAGTATTATTCATAACGTTCAGAACAACCAATTATAAAGATTTCTTAACACACGAATGGCAGTTTACCATATTCATTAACTAAACCTCAGGAGTAATACTCCTAGTTGTCAGTAACGACAGGAGAAATGTTAGGAGAGCCGTCACCATGGCAGAGACTTACCTTACCAGCTAACAACGAGTCTCCACATGCCCCTCCCCACTCTATCTGGCACCACTGTAAGAAAATAACGTTAGGGCACAATAACAACAGTAGAAGGCACGGGTATTGTGTGTACTCACCCCTCCAAACCTGTTCTCAATAGCCTCGTCCTCCTCATCTGCCGCTGATGACTTCCTCTTCTCACCAGACTCTCGCACCTCATCCTCCATTTCAACCTAGTCAAAACACAAAATGATAATGAACTCCCTTATTAACTCGTAAGAGGGCTTGACCCAGAAATTCCTAATTTCATTCGAAATTATCAGTTGTAGCCGAAAGTGGTCCATTTGTTATGTATGGTTTTATTAACATTACATTTCCAAACAATTTAGACAGTTTTTCGTTCTTTTGATCCTTTGTACTGAATTGGATCTATGGCCAACTGCATCGGCAAACTTAAAACTTGAAGGTGCTTCTTTACCTTTTACTTGTAATTGTTTTGGGGATCTTAAAGTTGAATTGGCATCTTAAAAGCAATATATAAAGAAATCAAATCATCACTGGACCAACTACATGTTTTGAGGTAACATTTCTAGCAGTGTTATGAACCTGTGCTGAGAACAAGCATTGAACAAGAAAAGGAGGTGGTCAGCCACTGGACAAGACTACTCACGTCTGTGATAGACACCTCCTGTAGGAGAGAACGGATGTCCAGTCGCAGGTAATGGCGTGGCGTCTCCTCCCATTTTTTTTTAATCTGTAATGACCAAAACAAACTGTGTTCAGCTGGCAAACTGAGCTACACAGTACAGCTACATGACCGAGACCTTATTTCACATCTTTAGAACAAGGCTGTAGGAAGTTCAAACTGTATCCAAAATATCGGATATAATATATGGGTTAATGCACAGCACTGCTACATACATGATGGAGACATTATTTCACATCTTTAGAACAAGGCTGTAGGAAGTTCAGCCTTTATCCAAAATATCAGATATAATACATAGGTTAATGTCACAATTTCTTTCCCTTTTTTCCACCTATAAAAATTTGGAAATTATCTCAATAAACTTTTAAAAAAAAACAGGTTCATTTTCAAAATGGAATGGATACCTTTGATAGATTGTAAATGATGGTTTGTAAATCTCTTTTACTCACTTTCTCTAATTCCTTCAGTGATCGCTTGTGTGTATTTCTTTTGGCACATGTAGCTACTTCGCCTTGGATTTCAGCTATGTAGACCTAAAACACAGATCCAGAGATCCCTCTCAAACATTCAACATAAACAAATCAGCAATGTTCCTGTAAGTCATTCAGGATTAGGAATTTATTTGCGAGTATTGGGATTTACATAAAAGGACAATGATATCATACATTTCCCAATGGTGAGATATTGGAGTAAATAAGCTTGTGATGTTTGAATATACAACTGATTGTTAAATAATTAAACATAAAAATGTAAAAAAAAATTGCTGTAAATATAGAAGATTTACTAAAGTACTGTTTAATACAAATTAAACCATCATCACAATATGAACAAGAATTCTGCGAAGCGGTACATGATACGCCCGTCAGATGTTGAATGAGCAGTTTTCCACAAAGGGCCATAAGTGCATAAAGTCATTGCGCAGAAATTGTGTTCCCACAATTCTACAAAAGGCTGTAAGTCCGTAAATTATGGCTGTAGTTTGAAATCAATCGATTCAAAATTACTGAAGCTATTAAGTGGAAACTGTTTCGGCAATTCTATAAACGGCCCTAACTGCGTAAATAACAGGCAAATAATTTTGGTTATCGAACTTGTCCGCGCTTTCATGGCAATGAACCTTGCTACCAAGTTTGAAATAAATCCATTCAAAATTACTCAAGTTGTTGAGCGGAATGCCCGCCCGAATAAAAAGTGGAATAAAATTGTTGGTGAACCAACACAACGGAGATCCAACGTCCTACAAGCAATGGTCTGTCTGGTACAGGAATCAAGGGTATTCAAACTGAGCTCCATCCAAGAGTAATAAATTCAATAGGGTAAACGAAGGAGCACCAACACCAAGGATTCCGTTATTATAGACGTTTTATTGTTGATGTGTTTCGTCCTAACAATAGAAACATTAATATAGAAGTAATAATGATCATTTTATTTTTGTTTTCATTTTTTCCAAACAACTTGCATGAAAACCCACCTGGAAACCTTTGGATTTTGCATAACTCCAAAATTCCTCAAACTGTTTGCAGCGCTCATTGACAGCATCCACAATGATGAAGGCAAAGAAGCCATCGTCTATTGTCTTTTTAAAACTCTTGAACATGTTTTGTCTGTAGCTGTCCTCCAACTCTGCCTCATATTCGTATTCCAGAGACTAAAACAACAACAGACATCATACTGAAAATGCTCAGTGAAAACATTTGCATATTCAATCAAGATTTAAAGGAAATTTCAAAAGGATTGGTTCTGCAAACACAACTGTTGCTGAAACTTCTCATCATATTTCACCTTTGACCTTGAGGTGAGGACAACAAAGAACATGTTGTGATGTATCATCAATATATGAAGTTTCATCAAAACATTTTCATGTCAAGAATTAAATCTCCATACAAGACGAGAAAAATATATGTAAAACATGCTCCTACTTTCATGGAAATGGAGGTAAACGCAAAGTATAACCAAAGAAAATTGAGCTTAACGCAAAGTATACAGTCAGGTAACCAAAGTCAGTGCTGTGGGAAAGGTAGGTCACAGTGACCTATATACAATTCATTGGTAAAGTTCTCCTCAAGATACATCCACATGTGAAAGTTTGGAAACTGCTATAAAAATCCACTAGACCTGTAAGCTGAAGACTTACTAATAACCCCCCTCTCCCTCTTGTTGCAATGCCTACAATGGGCTGCAAAATTGCATAATAAAAACCTGTTGATTATCAGCATTTATCCAGATACAAATAACTGTAACAAAGGTTTGTTACAAATGTCCCAAAAACTTTCTGAGCAATCGCAAATGAAGCATTGCAAAAGATTATACTAGAACTACCAAACACAACTCAACTTACAGGAGACGTATCACCAAATCAAAGGCAGTCGACTTGAATCCAGAACTTAAGTCTGACAGTCATTCAACATAAATAAATCTTTTATGTGCCACTCCTATAAACTATCAACAACATTAGCCCAACAGTACTTAAGTTATAACTGACAGGCAATCAGAGCCAACAATTGCCATTTGTAATCCAAAAATTCTAAATTTGGTTCTCTATATGCAGAAGTAAGTTTTCTAAAGAAGATATTTTTTTAATTTGTTAAAATTGAAATTGACATAAAAACTGTTAATATTCAGCTGGTAGAACACACCAACCACCAACTAACCTTTTTCTTGATCTTACGGCCAGAATCAGGATCTTTTTCAACCTTATCCACCTCCACCATGAAGTAGTCATCCAGACAAAGCATGCGAGGGGCACCGCCGCCATGTTGCACCTCCTTATCCTGTAAATATATGATTTTATACAATTATTTTTAAATATTTATTTATGACATGTAAAATTCAAAGGTCAGTGAGTTGATATTCAATACATGTACAAATATTTGAGGTTCCACGTAACAATATTTCATGTAATACCAGTCAATAACTTAAATGAGACATGATGATGGACCAACCTACAAGTCCTGCACAAATTACCTTAGGAATACTTTGACTTTTAAGACAGAAACTCCTGATATTTTGCTAAAAATGAACAAAATCCAAAGCTGAAAAAAATCCCACAGGAAAGCTGAAGTCTCCCACTAACTACCAGTACTCCAACATCCTGTTAAAGTGAATTTGAAGAGTTTCTCTAAGTAAGAGAGGGTGAAAATTGATAATTTGAAGCTTATTTGACCATGCCATTCAATATATCATTCACCTGACATACTTAGGCAGTCAGCTAGGTGTCAAGAGAGCATGTGAGCTCAGTCAAAATAAGAAACAATGGTCAAACTCTGCAGGTGTCAACCATGACTTTATGTGAGAAAACAAAGTTACTTGGAAAGGGTGAAGTTAGGCCTAGCTATTGCAATAGGCTGTATCCATATCCTTACATCAAACATCCAGATATTATAAACTGGAAATAGGGCACACTGTGAATTGTTGAAACCATGCATACATAGCTCAATGTTTCCAATTTCACATGAATGCAGAGCTGTTGAGGTCGCAATTAACCCCCAAACAAGGAATAATGATGCTTAATATACCAGTGGCTGTGTTTCCCTACCTTTACAAGTTTGCCAACGTATGACTTGCCCGCTCCTGGTAGACCCCTGAGAATGACTACAATCTGTGCGGGCCTGCTGTTGCGGCCGGGAGGTACCAGCAGGTCGTCAACCTTCACTGATTCTATCTTAGGTTCATGTACCGACTGGTTTCCTCTGTCCTGGTCATATCTAAAATCTCTTGGAGCTCTGCAAAATTAACATTGAGAATTTCTGTCAGAAAAACTTCATTGCTGAGGGAATTTTCATCTTTTTTTATACAAATATCAAATTAAAGAATAACTCAAAAGCATTAATTTTGTACTTCAGAGTATTGACGCCAGGGTCGACAGGGTATTGACGCCAGGGTCACCAAGGTATTGACGCCAGGGTCAACAAGGTATTGACACCAGGATCAATTAGGTAGCGATGCCTGGGTCGAAATCACTATTTACTACTAACAGAATTTGTAGCACTCTACCTCGACTTTCCATACTCTCCATGAGAAAGCTTATCAATAATGTTTATAAATGGACTTCTATCATATGCTTTAACATGTACTGACAGTAACAGAGGGGACAACATACCTTTCCTTTTCCGAACCATTAGCTGAAACAAAAGAATGGATTTCTTTACATAATTATGTACATATTGCAAATAGTCCAAAAAATACGAAATATTAAACAAGAGAGAGTGTATCGCTCACCTGAATATTTAAGCAGTCATAGCAAAATATTCTCATTAAATATTATATTGCACTAAAAATATTTCCCTCGCAAACTTTGTTGGCTCCATCTGTTAAAACTACCAGCAAAATATTATTATAAGATTCTATGCTTTTTGATTCTTCTTCAGAAGTTGCTTGACATATTTTTCCCTGTGATCTTGTAAGTAGGTCAATGTCATTTTCCTTCTCAAATTGGTTAGCTCTATTCCAAAAAGCTACCAGCCAAATCTTATGAATCCATTCCTTTTAGTTCTCAAGAACAAATCCATTAAAATGTTGTTGACCTCTGTGACCTCTAAAGTAGGTTGAGGTCATTTTCATTTGCAAACTTTGGTGAGCTCTATCCCGGGAAGTCACCAGCCAAATATTATAATTTTATGCCTTTTAATTCTTCAGAAGAAGCTGTTTGAACTGTTTGACATATTTGAACGCTGTGACCTTGAAAGTAGGTCAAGGTCATTTTCATTCGCAAACTTTGTTTGGCTCTTTCCCAGGAAGCCACCTGCCAAATATTAAGATTTTATAACTACCAGTTCTTCAGAAGAAGTCGTTTAAAGTGTTTGACATATCTGCCTCATGTGACCTTAAAAGAAGGTCAAGGTCATTTTCATTCTCAAACTTTGTTCGGCTCTTTCCTAGGAAGCTACAAGCCAAATATAGAGATTATATACCTTTCAGTTCTTCAGAAGAAGTCGTTTGAAGTGTCTGACACATTTGACTCCTGTGACCTTGAAAGAAGGTCAAGGTCATTTTCATTCTCAAACTTTGTCGGGCTCTATCCAAGGAAGCCATCAATCAAAAATAAAGATTCTATACCTTTCAGTTCTTCAGAAGAAGTCATTTGAAGCTTTTGACATATATGACCCCTGTGACCTTGAAAGTAGGTCAAACTAGTTTTCATTCTCAAACTTTGTTGGGCTCTATCCCAGGAAGCCACCAGCCAAATATAAAGATTATATACCTTTCAGTTCTTCAGAAGAAGTCGTTTGAAGTGTTTGACACATTTGACCCCTGTGACCTTGAAAGAAGGTCAAGGTAATTTTCATTCTCAAACTTTGTTGGGCTCCATCCAAGGAAGCCATCAGCCAAATATGAAGATTCTATACCTTTTAATTCTTCAGAAGAAGTCGTTTGAAGTTTTTGACATATTTGACCCCTGTGACCTTGAAAGTAGGTCAAACTAATTTTCATTCTCAAACTTTGTTGGTCTCTATCCCAGGAAGCCACCAGCCAAATATAAAGATTCTATACCTTTCAGTTCTTCAGAAGAAGTCGTTTGAAGTGTTTGACACATTTGACCCCTGTGACCTTGAAAGTAGGTCAAGGTCATTTTCATTCTCAAACTTTGTTGGGCTCTATCCCAGGAAGCCATCAGCCAAATATGAAGATTCTATACCTTTTAGTTCTTTAGAAGAAGTCGTTTGAAGTTTTTGACATATTTGACCCATGTGACCTTGAAAACAGGTCAAGGTCATTTTCGTTCTCAAACTTTATAGGGCTCCTACCAACAAAGCTTTCAGCCAAATATCATGACTCTAGGCCTGTCCGTTCTTCAGAAAAAGTTGTTTAAAGGAAAAGTTGACGGACGAGGACGGACGGACAGACGGACAACGGACGCCGCGCCACTGCATAAGCTTCGTGCCAGGTGAGCTAACAATGATTTCGATTACACTTTTTGATGTTCTATTTTTAACTATCATTTACATCTCGCACAAACATTTTTTTTTAACATATACCATTCGATTAATACGACAGTTTGGTTTGGTTTAGTATTGTTTAACGTCCTATCAACAGCTATGGTCATTTAAGGACGGCCTCCCCTGTGTGCAAGATGCATGCGTGTAGTTAAAATTGTGTGTTTTGGGAGGCTGCGATATGTTCATGTTTGTCTCCTTGTGATAGCGCGGAACTGATGCCGACTTTATAGTGCTAACTTACTGAAACATACTGCCGAAGACACTCAGCAGGACACCCTACCCAGTCACATTATACTGACAACGGGCGAACCAGTCGGCCCACTCCTAAATAGCTGAATGTTAAGCAGGAGTAGAAACTACCATATTTACAGATCTAGACTCTGGTATGTCTCGGCCAGGGGACAGAACCCAAAGCCTTCCTCACAGGGGCGAACGCTCAACTAAAGGCCAAAAGTGAGGCATTGTCAAGGGAGACATTAGGAAGAAGAAAGTTGTTTGAAGAAGAGAAAAGATAAGATCCCAAATTTAGTCGCCTTTAACAATCATGCAATGGGGGCAGCAGGTACAATTCTTACCCCTACCTGCAGTGCCATAAATCTGAGGTAAAATAACAATCAAAAGGCACTAAGAGATTGATCGTTGGTGATTGATCAATATGTCTGTGATATTGTGACATGTATTTTAATTGTAAACTGTTATATTTCTTATATGTTATCAACTATATTCAATCAATTATAATCAGCTGAATCTCCCTGTAGACAGCCATTCTAACTTTCTCTCCTCTTCTTTCTCTATGCACTCTCTCCCCAGTCTCATTCTTTCTCTCCCCTTTATCTTCTTTTCTTCCCTTTCTAAGCTTTACTCAATCCCTTTCCTTTCTCTGCCTATTCCTACTCTTCCCTTTCTCCCTCTGATCTCCCCCTCTCTATATCTCTCCCCAGCCCTCTGCTTTCTCCCCTCTCTATATATCTTCCCAGCCCTTTTATCTCTTCCCTCACTTTATCTCTCCCCAACCCTCTGATTTCTCCCCTCTCTAGCTCTCTCCCAAACCCCCCCATCCCTCCCCTCTCTATATCTCTCTCCAGCCCTCTGATTTCTGTCTAAATCACACTTCTGCATCCTGATCTCTCCCCTCTCTATATNTCCCCTCTCTATATCTCTCCCCAGCCCTCTGATCTCTTTCCTCTCTATATCTCTCCCCAACCCTTTTATCTCTTCATTCTCTATATCTCTCCCCAGCTTTCTGATCTCTCCCATCTCTATATCTCTCCCCAGCCCTCTGATCTCTCCCCTCTCTTTATCTCTTCCCAGCCCTTTTATCTCTCCCCTCTCTATATCTCTCTCCATTCTTTTCTTTTTCTCTCCCATTTCTATATCTCTCCCCAGCCCTCTGATCTCTCCCCTCTGTATATCTCTCCCAGCCCTCTGATCTCTTTCCTCTCTATATCTCTCCACAGCCCTCTGATCTCTTTCCTCTCTTTATCTCTCCACAGCCCTCTGATCTCTCCCAAGCCCTCTGATCTCTCCCCTCTCTATATCTCTCCCCAGCCCTCTACTTTCTCCCCTCTCTATATCTCTCCCCAGCCCCCTGATCTCTTTCCTCTCTATATCTCTCCACAGCCCTCTGATCACTTTCCTCTCTTTATCTCTCCACAGCCCTCTGATCTCTCCCAAGCCCTCTGATCTCTCCCCTCTCTATATCTCTTCCAAGCCCTTTTATCTCTCCACTCTCTATACCCTCCCCAGCCCTCAGATCTCTCCCCTCTCTATATCTCTCCTCAGCCCTCTGATCTCTCCCCTCTCTATATCTCTCCCCAGCCCTTTATCTCTTCCTTCTCTATATCTTTCCCAAGCTCTCTGATCTCTCCCCTCTCTATATCTCTCCCCAATCCTCTGATCTCTACCCTCTCTATATCTCTCCCCAGCCCTTTTATCTCTTCCTTCTCTAATTCTTTCCCAAGCTCTCTGATCTCTCCCCTCTCTACATCTCTCCCCTACCCTCTGATCTCTTTCTTCTATATATCTCTCCCCAGCCCTTTGATCTCTCCCCTCTCTATATTTTCCCCCAGGTAGGACCTTTCAATCCTACATAAAACATCTGACAGAACTTTATATAATCTATATCCATATTCACCATTTCTTTTCTTTTTCTTTCCCCAACCTCTGATCCCTCCCCCCTTCTTCCTCCTTTTTTTTTCTTTCCTTTTTTTTTCTCTTACCCTCCCTCTATCTTTTTCCTTATTCCCCTCTCCCTATCTCTCGCTACCTCTCATGTATCTCTGTAACTTACTTGAGTCAGCCTCAATACTGCTACTGCGACCATGTCCATAATCTATGACTGTTTGAGGGGGAATGAATGCAGGCTCCATATCTGAAGAATACAGCAAAAATCAAAATGCATTTGACTATTCTTCTTAAAGAACAGAGACAATTTTTCATGAATTCCTTTCTCTAAAAAGCTGTGGGAATCATGAGAATTAAAGAAAATATCATGAACATTTTTAAACAAAAGTTGCCAAATTTTAATTATATTTTAGCTGTTATGGAAAAGGTGAAAATCTATTATTTTACAAATTGAAAGGGAGTCATCCTACACTACATCCAGTAGTTCAAAAATGCTTGAAATTTTTAAAAAAACTGAAATAGTACATGTTCAAGCATTTTCACTATATAGCATATATGCCTCTGTATGTTCACTTTAACTTAGTCTCCTTTTGTATTATACTATCCCTTTCTTTCGACAGATGATTTACTTTCTTTCTCAACTCATATTAGAAGATGACTTCTGTTTTTCTCCTCCACAACATGACAAGCCTTAACCCTTTCATCCCTATGTAGCTTTAGTAGACTCTACCATGCATTGATCTGGACGAGTCCAATATGGTCTAAAGTGGTGAAAGGGTTAATTAATCATAAAGCTGATCTAAAAATACCAACTATGATTGAAATATAGGAATACACAGAATTATCAAAAAAAAAGGTTTATTGACTTCATACTTGTGACACAAGGCCTTCGTTTAGGTTTGAATAAACAGGAATTATTTATAGTGTTACAGGAAACCAATAGTCCCTCACCCTAGAATCAACAGTGTGTTATTATTCTGTCAGCTGATAGCCTGTTCAGGTATCTATTATAAGAGAATCATATTTTCTTTCCTTACCTTGTGGAAACAACAAACATATCTCAACCAAGAGGAAAGATTCTTTAAATACTAAACCCCAGGCTTTTCAGTCAATGACATTCAAGATTTCTACCCCAAATGGAACTGAATATTTCATTTTTCTATCACTATCACTAAAGAATATATATTGACCAAGATGATTGCTCTCTGTTCCAAATGCCACACTATAATATAACATTATCTGATTATAAAGAGTGATATCTTTCAATTTTGTTAAGGATAACCTAGCAGTTATATTGAGGGCTTTGACAGAAAACAAAATTAGACAGTTACAAACGAAGACAAATCTGTACAAAGGGAGACAAATCAGTACAAGGAAGTAGAAAATTTGGCCATTGACATTTCTAGGTAAACAACACAGGGAGAAATGAAGTTTCTGCTAATGAGATCAACTTGTCTCTACCTCTGGACTTATTTACCTGTAGCCTGGCTTACAATTAAAGAATCATCCTTGAAATAAGGAAGGATCCTGTCAGACCTGATTCAAATTATTTACAAATGTCTCCCTCAGTCAGAAGTCATTTTTTACCAAATCTGATTTCGCTTTTGATGTATATATGTACATAAAATTTCAACATATAGTTTCCATATATATCTGAAAGAGATCTGATAATTTGCCATAGCAGTGTATAATACGTACCTTGTAAACCTGTAGACTTGTGCGAGTGATCTATGACTATAGGGGGAACATAGGGCCTGTCAACTATATCACGAGCTGGTAAATAACGGTCTATGTTACGATCAAGGCTTCGCTCTCGGTCGAGCAGGGGATCTCGTTCAAGTGATCTCTCACGGCTTAGTGGCGAGTATGGTCTTCCTCGATCATACCTGGACATCAAAACAAGGTAAATAAATAAGTTAAAGGGATTACTGTATACCTGGGAACTTTCGCCCAGTCAAACGTTGCCCCTACGCTGGTAAAATCTGTTTTTTTCCCCCAGTGTTAATTAACCATACAATTGGATTGCCGATGTTTATTATGTTGTTTACTAATGTTGGTTCTTTAATAATAAACTCAGCCTCATCACCAACGGCCAAAAAGGCGAAAAATTCACTGCTGTGAACATTTCCTGGTATACAGTACCTCCGTATGTAATGGCCTACTATGTCTAGAAGTGAATTTAAACTCATGGATCCAGCAGCATTTCAAACTCTCACCACTCTCCTGGGATAATTATAAATTATAAACACTGAATGATAACTTGATACAAGAAGATCATAAGAAACATTTCAAAATTGAAAGAATGTGACGTAACAATTTCATTATGGATATATAGTTAATGTGTTTTCTTCAGTTTTATTACAGAATTCCAGTTGGTTTACCTGTATGGATCTGGGTAGTAGGGTCGTCTATCATAGGGGTCTGGGGGTGGCAGGTACATCCTGTCATAGGGGTCACGGTAGTAGGGGTCATGTTCACGTCTAAGGTAGGGATCGGGGAAAGGTCGGTCATAGGGGTCACGAGGAGGTAAGCCAGGCCGATCCCTCCAAGGATCCTCTAGTCGGGAATCAGCAAATCTGTCAGGATATCCGTACTCATCCCTTCTGTATGGGTCGTCTTTTCCAAGACGCTGGTGAATAGATGTGGAAGTTAACAGCAATAAATTCTGATTTAAAGTACATCTTGCCCAATTAATCATGTACCAAACAGGTGTTGGAACTTAACATTAGAACTTAGACCGTTAGACAATCATCATAAAAATCACTGTAGGTATATAGAAATCCTTTGCTTCATAGACCAATTTAGGTTTTCATCAAGATATTTTCTATGATGTGTATGATTCAATGAAAAGTCTACTAAAAGAGTGAGCGAAAAAGGTTTTACATCATTTCCTAGAAATCATGTTAGCAAATACTACCCTAAATAAGTATATAAAACTAGAAACTGTCTTTAAATACCCCCGCCGCCATGTGAATTCAGTTCAGTGTTTAATAAAGTTGTATAAATAGTTACAACAGCTTTGATCTTGACACCCTGAAGTATATTTATGTATGCATTCAAGGTTTTACAATGAATGAAAAATCCCAAACAATCAATCATGGTAATTGGAGAAATATAGAGAACTATTTTCTATGAATAGCAACATGTAGTGACATTTGAAATGTTTTATCGTAGGTGCATCATAACATTTTCTTGGGCAAGACATGGTATATCAACATTTACATAGGTCTATAAAGAATCTTTTATCTCCTAGACCTATTGTCTATATGGTGTGCAGTAAATTCTAAATTCTAAAACTGACCAAATATCTTTATATTAAACGACTTGGAACTTAAAAATGCAGTGACCAAAATTTCATTGATTGATGTGGTACTCCTCAAACTGCATCCACAAAATTATGGAGTTTGAAGGATAGTGTTTTAGTAGCTAAATGCAAAGTCCAGCCAAGATGGAGTAGTTTGTTTGGGGTTTAACATATGAAAACGGGTAATCGACAGACCAACTGATAGAACTCGCAGATATTTAATGCTCCTCCACAATGTTGCAGGGGACATGTAAATGAAAGTATTTTTACCTCATC
This sequence comes from Mizuhopecten yessoensis, assembly GCF_002113885.1. Taxonomy (NCBI): domain Eukaryota; kingdom Metazoa; phylum Mollusca; class Bivalvia; order Pectinida; family Pectinidae; genus Mizuhopecten; species Mizuhopecten yessoensis. The sequence continues at coordinate 575,611 of NW_018405944.1, forward strand.
TTCACCAAAGGGTGGAGGTGGCTGTCCTGCACCATACGCCCCATAGTCCTTGTCCTGTCCAGGACCCTGCCAGTCCTGGTCGGGTCTGCCTCTGCCACGTCCTCTCTGCCACCCTGGCTGATCCTCCCCATCGCCTTGTGCTCCCCACCCCTGGTCCTTCTCATCTTCGCCACGTCCTCTACCATACCATCCCTGTTGATCACCACTGTCCTGTCCTGGTCTGCCCCTTCCCCTGCCTGGAGGTCTCCATCTCTGTTTGTCTTCCTCCTCCTGGCCTTGTCTGCCACGCCCCCTACCGGGCTGCCATCCTTGCCAGTCCTCCTCCTCCTCACCAGATCTGCCTCTACCTCGGCCTGGGGGTCCCTGCCAACCCTGCCAGTCATCATCCTGCTGCCCTGGTCTGCCCCTATTTCTGCCAGGGGGTCCCTGCCAACCCTGCCAGTCATCATCCTGCTGCCCTGGTCTGCCTCTACCTCTGCCAGGGGGTCCCTGCCAACCCTGCTGGTTTTCATCCTCCTGACCTTGTCTGCCCCTACCTCTACCAGGGGGTCCTTGCCAACCCTGTTTGTTTTCATCCTCCTGACCTTGTCTGCCCCTACCTCTACCAGGGGGTCCCTGCCAACTCTGCTGGTTTTCATCCTCCTGACCTTGTCTGCCTCTACCTCTACCAGGGGGTCCCTGCAAACCCTGCTGGTTTTCATCTTCCTGTCCTTGTCTGCCTCTACCTCTGCCAGGGGGTCCTTGCCATTGATTGCCCTGCCAACCGCCTGTCTGTTGATCATGTCCTCTGCCCCGTCCCCTTCCAAATGGTCCAGCCTGATTTGGCCCCCCGAACCTTGGGCCTTGTTGTGGCTCGGGCCCCATACCTTGTTGTCCTGGTCTGGGCCATGGTGGGCGGGTACCCATGCCCTGTGAGGCGTTGTTCTGCAGGTCAGTACTCTGTGGAGGCTCAGGACCGGCATTCTGTAGAGCCTTGAGCAGGTCACCAACACCCCGAATTGCCTTCATAGTCTGTACATAGAAAATCAAAACCATAAAATCTGGTAAAAAAATGGCATCCAGCAATATTTTGCAGGGTATATATATTTTGACAAAATTTGGCACTGGAAAATTGATATAAATGTTACGTTTTTCCCAAAATCTTACTAGAAAAGCAAAAATTTCTATCATCACAACACTTGGTACCATATTTTGAGTAACAAGATGTTCATGTGCCGAAGTCACTCAACTAAGAAAGGCAGACATTAACATATTATTTCCTTATTGGGCCAGGCCCCTTGGCCTACTGTGTCATCAGTGTTCCCCATGAATTATCAATAGATTTATACTGATCTTCACGATGCTTCACCCAAGGTTCTTGCATAGGACAGTCCTTGAAAAATAGGAGTAAACCCAAATATTTTCAGGGCTATGTGGAACAGCGTCACCATACCGGTATTTCTATTTATACCCTGGTGAATCCCAGCTTAAGCCTAGGAAACTTGTAAGCAACATACATTACATGTAATTATTTATCTCTAAGAAAGGAGTAGCCTTTAAAATTAGTGTTAATTTTGTTTGATCTCTATCCTGAAGGGGAAGTAGGCACATCCTTTATTTTATCAGCTTGATCAAGTTAGATATATAAAACTCCATCATTTTTTAGACAAGTAGCCTTTTGGAAGAAAAGTTAACACAGGATGTTAGACGATGGATTCCACAGATAAAGTTTAAATCTTTGGCCCTTGCAGATCGGCTTATACAATTAACAAAATTATAGGAAGGGTTCTCATCATTAAAAATTTTAAAAGCTGTGTATGATTAAAAATATGTTTTATGTCTGTGAGAGGAAGCTATGAAAATTCTACCTGAGGAGTTATGAACAAGAATATATCCCCTTTAACAGGCTGACGGTGTTACAGCCAATCAATTACCCTAATGGTATAACTAATCTGTCTTTTACATACCGGTACAACTATGTATTTGTATTTCCTATCCAGCTTTTATAATCCACAAAACATTAATATACTGGGAACAAACGTAACTTTTCTGTCAGCTTCCATTTTTTACTTGACATCATTTTGTAAACCTCTTCATCATTTGGGTCTTCTTTATGGCGTCAGAATTATGACTATACCATACATGTACGAGACAAATTTCACCCAAAACAAGAGAATTCTTACCATTAAAATGTATATCTACCACAATGAGGTTAAAGGAGGTTTTTTCATCTTAATTTATTTCTATAAAATTTTGGAGTACCACTGCAAGTAAAAGAAACTAACCTTTGCGGGTTCACTTTCATCTTCATCTTCATCGCCCAAACTGAAACATGGATGACAATACCATTAAAATAGCAGCATGTTATATGTAAGTTTATGTACAGCATTTGAAACCAAGTTTCATAAACTAGCCAAATGCTATTCACTTCCTGGACAATACGGTGACAAATCACCAGATTGAACTCTACATACCCACCTTTATACCATGTATGGGATATTTGATACTTACCAAACATGAAGAACACTTCCAAAATTTGTTCATGGTTTAATAATCTTGGTTTTCTAATGTACATGACTTGTATAATATTTTTGCTCATTCCTCTGTCCAGTCTATCAGATTGTTAATATGTCAGTTGTTACTGTCACGTGATTTCACAGACAGTTACGTATATACTATTACGTCATGTCTCATCTGAAATTTCTACCTTAATTAGCCACAATAAAAGTGAACAGCGTTGTTCTCATGACAGCTAGCCTAGCTAGTTGAAACATGTAAACTGTTATTAAAATACGGAATCTAGATGTTGACGCTCTATTTTATATATCCTTTGCATCAAGTTTCATAACAATACTATATGTAAAAGAGCCTTCTATATCACAATCCCAGAAATAGTTATTCTGATGAAATACAAGCCCAATTCCCTTTAAAACTTAGTCACATTTATTGAAAATAGTGTTAAATTACACCTGTAGACGATGACACTACAGATGCATATAGCATACCCAACCTTTCACTTTGTATTAAAACAAAAAGGCTGGGGATTGAAAACTGAAGTATCACAAACATTTCTTTATAACCAAATCACTGAAAGTAAAGGAAGTTTGAATTATCTTCAAACTTCTCATATCTTGAAATTACCCGAGTCCACTTGGCATTAAATCATGTTTAATGATTACAGATAGCAGGGTTGAAACAAGATCATTGCATGAGATGACCATATAAAGTCAGTAAAGGACTTACCCTGGGATTTTCTGTTCTCCTTCAGATTTATCCTCTGTTGCAGGTTTATCTGAACTTGTTTTGTCTCCAGGTTTGGCAGCCTCCTCAGGTTTGTCTCCAGGTTTACCTGAGGGACCAGCTTTGTCACCTGGTTTGCCTGCTGTAGTGGCTTCAGGTTTGTCACCAGGTTTACTTGCTGTTGCAGCTCCTGGTTTTTCTCCTGGTTTGCCTGTTGCAGGGGCTATTGGTTTATCGCCAGGCTTTCCTCCAACAACAGTGCTTGCTTTCGTTGGGGATGGCTGACCAGTCTTGGAATCTAGACCAGACGATGCATCTGGTTTCTTGTCACTGGGCTTTTCCTGGTTTGATGCAGCCTGATTTTTGTTAGGCTGGTTTCCTGTTGCTGGTAAAGTCATTTTACCTTGTGTGGGTGGACCAGCGGGCTTCTGTCCTGATCCAGTACCCTGTGGTGGTCCCTTCTTAGACAATGCTCCTGGCCCTGGACCCAATAATGATCCCTTACCATGTGAAGCTCCAAATGGTGTGCTTGCATCCACAAATGTCCACTCATCATCCTCAGCTGTTTCTTCCTCCTCCATATCTTGTTCCTCCAAGTTATCCATTCCTCCCTGTAAGTTAAGGTCCATCAATGGAACAGGGCCTCCCCCTCGACCCATGAATCCCCCTCTACCTGGCTGACCAGACATCATACCACCCCTACCACCTCTGCCTGGACCCATTCCTCTGCCTCCAACAAATGGCATCTGCTGCCTGGGACCTTGTCCTCGCATAAAGCCTCGTCCCCCTGCTGACTCATTCATTTGACCTTGAGGACCGTCAAATCGTTGACCTCTTCCTCCAAGACCTTGTGGCATTCCTCTTTGGTTTCCTCTGCCTCTTCCTTGATTGTTATTTCCCTCACCCTGCTGGTTGTCCATATTTTGACCAAAAGGCCTAGGGCCCAATAAGCCTTGTCCCCTTATCCCAAACGAACCTTCTTTGCCAATTGGTCCTTGACCTCCCATCTGCCCTCTGCCACCTACCATCTGCCCTCTGCCACCTACCAACTGCCCTCTGCCACCTCCCATCTGCCCTCTGCCACCTCCCATTTGACCTCGACCTCCCATTTGTCCTCGACCACCCATCTGACCTCGACCACTCATTTGTCCTTGTCCACCCATTGGACCATGACCCCACATTTGACCTCGACCACCGCTTTGACCTTGGCTGCTAAGCATGTTAGAATCTGATTCATTATCCATAGCCATATTTCCTTCAAACTTATCCTGAGTTTCATCATTTTGGTCTTGATTATCCAAGTCCATGTCATCATCTCCATCGTTGGACTGAATTCCATGTAACATTGAACCTCGTCCAGGACCTTGCATACGATTCATTTGACCTGGAGCATTTGGACCTCTGAACATTCCTGAACTTGGTCCCGAACCAGGCCCAGGAAATCTCTGACCAGTGTTTAAACCTCCTCTCCTGTCCATCATCCTTGATGGACCAAACTTCCTATCTTGATAGGATCCCAAATTTTGATTGAAGTTATTTCCAGAATCTGATTGTTCTTGATCCTGTGAAACAAAATCATCCTGCTTTTCACCTTGTCCAAAACTGAAATCCCCTTGGTTGTCCTGCCCAAAATTGTCACCACGATTTTGTTGAAATTTTCCACGCTGATTTTGTTGAAAATTTCCTCGCTGCATGTTTGGTCCGAAATTACCTGATTGATTATTACCAAAATGTCCTTGCTGATTAGAACCAAACCCTTCCTTTTGGTCGATTCCTTGGCCAAAATCTTGTTTGTCTTCATCCTGGTCAGCATTTTGTTGCTGATTCTGACCCTGGCCAAATTTTCCTTCATGACCTAAATTTCCCTGTTGATTTGGGCTAAAATTTCCTTGTCTCTGTTCAAAATTGTCCTGTTGGTTTGATCCGAAGTTATCTTGCTGATTCTGACCAAATTTTCCTTGGTTTGGACCAAAGTTTCCTCGCTGGTTAGAACCGAAGTTCCCGCGCTGGTTCGAATCAAAGCCCCCTTGTTGGTTTGAACTGAAGTTACCTTGTAGGTTTGAACCGAAGTTTCCTCGGTGGTTAGGACCAAAGTTCCCTCGCTGGTTCGGGCCAAAGCCCCCTCGTTGGTTTGAACCAAAGTTACCTTGTTGATTTGGACCAAAATTTCCTTGTTGGTTTGGACCAAAATTACCAGGCTGATTGTTGTTTCCTTGTTGGTTTGGACCAAAATTGCCTGGCTGATTGTTATTTCCTTGTTGGTTTTGGCCAAAATTACCAGGCTGATTGTTGTTTCCTTGCTGGTTTGGGCCAAAATTACCAGACTGACTGTTGTTTCCTTGCTTGTTTGGGCCAAAATTGCCAGGCTGAATGTTATTTCCTTGTTGGTTTGGGCCAAAATTGCCAGGCTGAATGTTATTTCCTTGCTTGTTTGGGCCAAAATTGCCAGGCTGAATGTTATTTCCTTGTTGGTTTGGGCCAAAATTGCCAGGCTGATTGTTATTTCCTTGTTGGTTTGGACCAAAATTATCTGGTTGATTGTTGTTTCCTTGTTGGGTTGAGCCTAAATTTCTCTGTGTATTGCTACTGTCTGCTGTTCCCTGCTGTTGGGCTGTATCTACTGTTGTTTCCTCCCTTTTAATAACCTCTGCTTTCCTGGTGGCGATTTCCAACCGTTTCCCCTCCATCTGTTGTTCATATTGTCTCCATGTTGCTTCGTACTGTAGGAACTGTTCCTTGTTGGGATGATCTGAAGCAAACCACATAAAAATTCCTAGAATTATTTTTTTCTCAACAATTTTGATAAAGGTGACCGGACCCCATGGCAACGAAATTCAAAATCTGATAAAGGACTTTAGACTATTCCATCCATGAGTATGTGATTCTGGCTTAGGAAGAAGATTGTAGAAAATATAATCAATCTGTCCCTTTTGGGTAAAATTCCTCAGATCAAGGGGGTATTTTCATATCATCAAACTACAATCGCATTATAACAATTATTAACTAACTTCTGAATTATTTCCCATTGGAAATAAACAAAAGATAACCGTAGGTGTTATTTCCACTATTTCCAAATTGTGTTTAGTATAGAGGTTATATAGTGTTATAGGGTTGCAAGCCTATTATGCAGTAGAATTGAATAATTAATATCTGAAGTATCCACTTTAGTCAAAATGTGATTTCATTCATTTGTTTTTAACGTGGTATCAATACAAGGACTCTGTCAATAGTCAGAGAGACTTTTTAAAGGACAAAATATTTTCTAATTGAATTCAATGCAGCTATTGAAAGCAGTTATAGCAACAACAACAACATCATTATTATGCTAAATTTGTTGCTAGGGTTGAAGGCATAGCGAAGGATATAAAGCAACTACATGTTGAAGTTTACTTTGATTCTGAGCCTTCCAGTCATCATATTGCTGTTTCCACTGTTTGTACTGTACATCAAAGTCTGAAGTAACCAGATGTACTTACTTTGATTCTGAGCCTTCCAGTCATCATATTGCTGTTTCCACTGTTTGTACTGTACATCAAAGTCTGAAGTAACCAGATGTACTTACTTTGATTCTGAGCCTTCCAGTCATCATATTGCTGTTTCCACTGTTTGTACTGTACATCAAAGTCTGAAGTAACCAGATGTACTTACTTTGATTCTGAGCCTTCCAGTCATCATATTGCTGTTTCCACTGTTTGTACTGTACATCAAAGTCTGAAGTAACCAGATGTACTTACTTTGATTCTGAGCCTTCCAGTCATCATATTGCTGTTTCCACTGTTTGTACTGTACATCAAAGTCTGAAGTAACCAGATGTACTTACTTTGATTCTGAGCCTTCCAGTCATCATATTGCTGTTTCCACTGTTTGTACTGTACATCAAAGTCTGAAGTAACCAGATGTACTTACTTTGATTCTGAGCCTTCCAGTCATCATATTGCTGTTTCCACTGTTTGTACTGTACATCAAAGTCTGAAGTAACCAGATGTACTTACTTTGATTCTGAGCCTTCCAGTCATCATATTGCTGTTTCCACTGTTTGTACTGTACATCAAAGTCTGAAGTAACCAGATGTACTTACTTTGATTCTGAGCCTTCCAGTCATCATATTGCTGTTTCCACTGTTTGTACTGTATATCAAAGTCTGAAGTAACCAGATGTACTTACGTTGATTCTGAGCCTTCCAGTCATCATATTGCTGTTTCCACTGTTTGTACTGTACATCAAAGTCACGTTCCTCCTGTTTGATGGCCTCCATAGCTGGGCTCGCTGTAGCTTTTAAAAACAGACAATCATTAATATACATAATTATCAATGGAGTGAGAAAAATGCTACATCTGCAGGGTTGATGACCACAGATTTAGGCTGTGAGAAAGTGAAAATTTGTGATTACTTGCCTGATTCACCAGTGACATTTCCTCTATTGAATATAATCGTACTATATTCCTGTCATATTTCAATTTATTTTATTATTTATACAAAAGTACATAAATGATGTGTGTACAATATGCCAGATAATGTGAGGTTAATTACGAATACATGTTATAACAAAATAATTAGACAACAGGTATACATATCAGTCTTCTCATAATCAGAACATACTGTGATTTAGTTATCTGATCAATTTCTGTACATAGTATGAGGGCATTTTACCAGCTAATAGCTATAGCTGTTGAAGGAACCCTTGAAAACAGCTGGGATCTGTTGACAATCCTGACATACACACCTGGTCCTGAGGGTGGAACTGGTTGATGTGCTTGTGTGTTTGGCTGAGGTGGAGCTCCCCACTGGTTCTGCTGTGACCAGCCTCCCTGTGTCTGGGGCCATTGTTGTTGTTGTTGTTTCTGTTGTTGTTGTTGTTGTTGTTGCCAATGAGCTGCTTGCTGCTGAAGAGCTGTCAGCTTCTGTTCTTCTTCAGCTTTTTCTTTGGTATCTTTAGTCTACAAAATAAAATGAGAATTCTAACAAGTGCTGATTGTAGCAGTGGTCGTCACTAAAGTCCCCAGTCGTAATGAACGATGCCAACTGAAGTCCCGAGTGATTTTAACAGCATAACAAATCTCATAGTCATACCAAAATTGTTGTTTTGGGGTACTTTAACCATTACCTCACAGGTGTCTCATAGGTCAGACATCAATGGAAAGCCTGTGGCTTGTAATTATATGATGCTGTTTATCCGCATTTCATTAATTGATTGATGGTAGAGTTTGTACAAAGAATGGCATCTAACATTAAATAATAATATCAGCAGTGAGGACGTCTCAATTTTAACAGCCACATTAGTAGTAGTAGTACACGTCTATGTTCACATAGTAAATTAAAAGGACAGATCAAACTTGTATGCATGATCTTTCCAGTGCATGTTTAGCCTATTTTTAAAACTATTTATTTGGCATTGTTTCTTTAAGAGCTTTCTCTGGTGACCTCGAGCTGTAGTTGCCGGATAAGTGGATTCCGTTAAATATTATAATTTGGACTTGTCCGCATTGTCAACACCATTCATAATTTTGTACCCTTGAATCATATCATCCATAGTCTTCTATTCAAGTGTACAGGCAATCCTAGTCATTTTAGTAGATCTGGGCCGGGGGCAGGGTAAGGTTAGTCTTGTTATGTAATTAACCTTTTAGTTTATTTACATATTGATGTGACTGATAATTTGATATCGTATCATAGGAGGCAAGCACACTAACATACCCATCTCCTGCATACACACACGCAAGCACACATACACTACACACATCCTTAAATGTCCTTAACTGTTAATAGGACGTTAAACAAAATTAAACCAAACCAAACCGATATGATACTGATAGTGTGTTTATTTTGAATAATAGAAACAGTTGTAAAAGATGTGCATGGATTAACTAGCTTATAGGTTGCAAGTACAAGCATCGATCAGCTGTAGGGAATTTGGGAATTTCCCTTTATCTCAGTGGCAGAGCATCGGGCTGAAGAGCCAAGGGTCGCGGGTTTGAGCCCCAG
>NW_018405944.1:589811-637919 GCF_002113885.1 Mizuhopecten yessoensis
GACGGTATATTTTTCCAACAAATGTTTAATCTAGATTTAAAACAGTTAAGAGAAGGGGCTTCTACTACTGAATTGGGAAGGGAATTCCAAGAATCCACCACTCTTCTGCTAAAAACATTTTGAGTGACCCTGGTCCTGCTCTGTTTTTTGAATAGTTTTTTGTTGTTACCCCTTGTTGTTGTTTGTGTGAAGGTGAATAGTTTATCTTTATCAAGAATGTCGATGTTGTTTATTATTTTGTAAACTTCTACTAGGTCATTTCGTTTTCTTCTGTATTCCAGTGTAGGTAAGCCTAGTCTTCGTATTCTTGAATTGTAAGAAAGGTGTTTTAAAGATTGAATTATTTTGGTAGCTCTACGCTGCACATTTTCTAAAGCTATTTGGTCCTTTTTCAGAAAAGGGGACCAGACCTGGGTGGCATATTCTAAGTTGGGCCTAATGAGACTCTTGTAAAGTGCAAGAAACATGGTTTTGTCCATATAGGTAAATGTCCTAAAGATTAATCCTAGTGTGCGATTAGCTTTGTTAATAGATTGACTCACATGGTGGTTAAATTTCAATTTGTTGTCAATTATAACACCTAGGTCTTTTTCTTTAGTAACTTTCTCAATCTGTTCACCTGAGGGGAAGTAGTATGTAGAATCTTGATTTAGGTTACCAATATTTAGATGTTTACATTTTTTGGTGTTCAATTTCATTTTCCAATCTGATGTCCATTGGACAATGTTATTGATATCAGTTTGTAGTTCTGCAGACCCTGTTTGCCTAGAAATGTTTTTGAATAGTTTTGAGTCATCAGCAAAAAGTTTTACTACACTGTGTTCGACTATATCAGGTAGGTCATTGACATAGATTAGGAAAAGAACTGGACCAAGGACACTACCCTGGGGCACACCACTCGTTACATCCACCAGACCAGACAATTCCCCATTAATGGATACTCGTTGTTTTAGATTTGAAAGGAAATCTTTAATCCACTGGAGGATTTTACCAGTTATTCCGTAACCTTGAAGTTTTTTTAGTAAACATTTGTGAGGGACTTTGTCGAATGCTTTACTGAAGTCCAAGTATATAGTATCCATGTTTTCCTCTGCCCAGTGTTCCATTACTTCAAGTAGGTTTGTTGTACAAGACTTTCCAGCTCGAAACCCGTGTTGGTGAGAGGTGAAGAGGTTGTTATTGTCCATGTGTTCTACGATTTTGTCGCGAATTAGTCTTTGTAAAATTGTTCATGGTGTAGATGTCAGACTTATTGGGCGGTAGTTTTCGACTTTGTTGTGGTTACCGCTCTTGAAGATTGGTGTTACATGGGCAGTTCTCCAGCCGTCTGGGATCTTTCCTTCTTGAATGGATTTTTTGAATATGATCTCCAGGGGTTTAATGATTTTGTCTGATGTTTCAACAAGCAATTTTGGGTGAAATATGTCAGGTCCAGGGGACTTGTTTGGTTTTAGTTTTTTCATCGCTTTTCTTATGAGTTCGGGGGTGATTTCTATATAAGATAGTTCGGTCTGGTAAGGTCTCGTTGGAACTCCTGTGGTCAGACTGTGCTGACAAATAAAGATTTGAAAAATAACAGAATAACTCTCCTTTATTTAATATCTTTAATTTGTCTTATTTCCCAAGTTTATTAAGTTCACCTTGTTCTTCAGTCTTGGTGAGGCTGATCTGTAGCAGATTCACTTCATTTGCCGATTCAAAATTTCGCGCACTTTTGTTTTCCTCTTGTTTTGGCAAATCGGTCATAGTTACCTCCCCTCAATCTCTTCCGTCGTGAGACGGGGAGTGTTTATTATTCGGAACGTCGTGAACTTTCTAGACAGGAATTGCACACGCATGAGATTGAGATCAAATGTGAAAAATAAGACTTTCATTCGACAAGAGAACAACATTTTTAATCGGATATATTGGTTGTTTATGTGAATTAAACGATGACTGCTTCGGGAAAACGAAGGTAAGTCTAATTAATTGACGAGGTGTGGCATTTTATCCATCATTTACAGTTGTAGGCCTTCTTGTAGTACAAGAGTGTTGACAATATTGAGGTCACAAACCCTAAACCAGTAAACAGCTGATAATGAAACCGGATTCTTTAAAAAGACACACCAAATTACTGTTAAAAAGATAGTTAAAGAAATAAATTGAATTTTAATATTGTAACTTAGTTGCAATGCATGTTTTGATATGTCAATTCAATTACTTGTGTCATACTTCATCATTTTGCTTTACAGTGACAGGAGGCCAACTTTTTAACTTTATTTTTAGAATTGCATTTAAATGTGAAATTGCATGCGATGATCCATTGGAGAACATGTTTATCTCCAGTAAATTCCCTTCATCACAAATTTTTGACAATTACACTTTTCCACATTGCTGTTGTATGATGCAATTAGAAGGATTGTGTGTTCAGTAGCTTAAATATCTATAAAAGTTTTAAGTAGCAGACTCAGAGACTGGAGCAATCTTTCATGGTGACCAGGTTAAGCTCAGATGGTCATTATAGATCTAGAAATTCAAGATAGATTCTAGATTGAATCTCTATAATGACCATCTGATTTAAGAATCCGAAGGTCTGCTGTTCAAATTCCATTCCAGCATTTTCATTTCCTGTTCAGTTAATGGTGCTCATAAATAAATATATACCAGTGTTCCCTTTGAAGGATGTGTAGGCTGTTTTGTCTTTAGGTTCAACTACTTTGTTGAAACAGGGAGGTTTTAATTAGGTAGCAGAAGTAAGCAAGGGCAAATACCAGTTAACATGATGCAAGTAGCACAGCTGGTTAGAGCTTCGATACAGATATACAGATTGGAGGTCCCGGGTTCCAACATATACAGATTGGAGGTCCCGGGTTCAAATGTTTGTCTGGATGTTGCTTTTTCTTTCTTTGGGCAATCGGTTCAAAATCATAATCGATAATCAGTTTGTAATCAGAAGTGGTAAATCCGAAATCTATTTGTAATTTTATGGGACTGAATACCAAATTTATATAATGAATAGCTAGATAACAAGAAACTTTTACACAGTTTTAATTTGTTTCCATACAGTTCCATCGATCTTGTGATAAAATCGTAAAAATCAATGACATTCAAGGCATACTTTACATTGTATACATCAGACACTCCAGTTCAATAACGAACCAATCATGTCAATTAATTATGGAATTAGTAATTGATAATTGGAATCAAAAACGAAAACCAATCAAATTCCGATTATAATCAATCAACAGCCCATCGCTAGATCTAGAGTATTAGTTCAAACCTAATCTAATGATTTCATTATATAATTATGCGATATTTGATAAAAAGGGAAAAAACATGAAAAATGGTCATTAAGTCACGGGTTGTTCATAATAACTGGCTGGTTCCAGGAAGAATATTTACGACAATAACTGCAGTTATTTTCAGCTTATGCCATGGTGCTGCGTCCGTTCATCCAGCGTCCGTCTGTCCGGCGTCAACGTTTTACTTTAAACGACTTCTTCTCAATAACCAAAAGGCCTTGGATGATCATATTTGGCCAGTAGCATGCTGGGATCAAAGTCTACCAAGTTTGTTCAAATGAATGACCTTCATTCATTTTCAAGTTCACAGGGGTCAAATATGTTAAAATCTTAAATGACTTTTTCTCAATAACAAAAAGGCCTTGGATGATGATATTTGGCCAGTTACATGCTGGAATGAAGATCTAAATCGAGCTACCAAATTTGTTCAAACGAATGACCTTCACCCATTTTTAAGGTCACAGGGGTCAAATATGTTTAAAACCTTTAACTTTTAAGCAACTTCTCCTGAATACCCAACAGGCATAGGATAATGATATTTGACGGGTATCATGCACATATGAAGGGCTACCAAATTTGTTCAAATAAATGACCTTCACCAATTTTCACGGTCACAGGGGTCAAATATGTTTAAAACATTTAAACAACTTCTTCTGAATACCCAAGAGGCATAGGATAATGATATTTGGCCAGTAACATGCTGGGATGAAGGGCTTCCAAGTTTGTTCAAATGAATGGCCTTCATCTATTTTCAAGGTCACAGGGGTCAAATATGTTTAAAACCTTTAAACAACTTCTTCTGAATACCCAAGAGGCATAGGATAATGAATATGGCCAGTAACATGCTGGGATGAAGGACTACCAAGTTTGGTAAAATAAAATACCTTCATCTATTATCAAGGTCACAGGGGTCAAATATATATGTTTAAAACCTTTAAACATTTGTTTCTCAATAACCAGAAAGCCTAGGTATATGGCCAGTATCATGCTGAGTTAAAGGGCCACCAAGTTTGTTCTACAAATGACCTTGACATATATTCATGGTCGCAGGGGTCAAATGTGGTTAAAACCTTTAAACGTCTTCTTCTGAATTACCTAGAGGCATAGGGTTATGATATTTTGCCATTTAGATGCTGGGATGAAGGCTACCAAGTATGTTCAAATCTAGTAACAAACACTTTTCTTTTCAAAACAAATTTAAATCCTAGTCCATTATGTAATCTGTGTAATATGGAAAGAGAAACTATAGTTCATTGTTTATGGGAATGTCAAGAAGTGCAGGGACTACTGCAGAGACTTGAAACTCTTTGTGACATTCTTCTTATCCCTGTTTTAATAAACAAAGAATCGTTACTTTTTGGAATATTATCACCACGAGCGAGTACTGTTGATAATGAGATTTTAATTCTTATCAAACACTATATATATAAGACTAGATGTCTTCACAAATCTTTGAGTCTCAATGCACTTATCAATGTCATCAAAGACCATTTCCGTGTTCAGAACTATGTTAACCATAGTAAAAACAGTTACATAAGAAGGAAGTTTGAAATTGATTGGAGAAAATGGAAACCTATCCTGGAATTATAACCTGTCATCCTATAAATATGTATTTTTTCCTGAATCCCAAGCCTTGACTTTGCCATGTTTCTCTTATCCTTTAAATTACATATTTACTTCTGAATAAAGTAAAACTATTTACATGTATGTGCATTATTATGGGACCTCTCTACCTCTCTCTCTCTCTCTCTCTCTCTCTCTCTCTCTCTCTACAAGTCTGTCTGTATTGTGTGTGTGAGATGTACATGTGTGTGTGAGGTGAATGTTTATCAGAATATATGGTGGGATGAGTATTTGTGTATGGTTGTCAATATCTATTTTTATATATATAAGAACATATATATATTAATGGTAGCATGTGACTGATGTATTGATGATTATTGAGGATGCATCTGTTGATGATGATGATGATGATAGATTGATAGATTGATAGAATGATGATGATGATGATGATGATAGGATGATGTTTCTGATGATGATAGATTGATAGACTGATGATGTTGACGATGATGATAGATTGATAGAATGATTATGATAGATTGATAGTATGATGATGTTGATGATGTTGGTGATGATGATAGGATGATGCTGTTGATGATGATGATGATGATAGAATAATGATGATGATGATGATGATAGATTGATGATGTTGTTGATGATGATGATGTATTAAGATGATAATGGTGTATTACTATTGATGATGATTGACAAGGCTGATGATGATATTCAGTCACGATGAGGATGATGATGATGAAAGATATGACGATGCAAGAGAGAAACCATGCAAATGGGAATTGTTGTATGTGGGTGTATGTGTGTTTATGTATTTATGTAATAAAAATGTCTTTAAAAATAAACAAATTATAAAAAAAAAGTATGTTCAAATCAATGACCTTCGCTCATATTCAAGGTCACAGTGGTCAAATATGTTAAAATCTTTTAACAACTTCTTCTTAATATAACCAAGAGGCCTAGGGTGATGATATTTGGCCAGGAGCATGATGGGATGAAGAGCTACCAAGTTTGTTAAAACAAATGACCTTCACCCATTTTTACGGTCACATGGGTCAAATATGTTTAAAACCTGTAAACAACTTCTTCTAAGTGCCAATAGGCATAGGATAATGATCAAATATGTTTAAATCAGTAAATGACTTGTTCTGAATATTCAGTGTAAAAGGAGAGGACTCTTTACCAATTGAGCTATCTGGTCGCCGACAATGGACTCAGTCCAGTTCCGTTACATTCCTAACTCCTTTTTCGATTTCTTTGCCCCTGAAGACACAGCTATTTAATATTTACAACCCAGGTTCGGGTATCCCCTTGCTCTGCATACACCAAATGCTTGAAACAAGGGTTGGTCACAGGCACCAATGTAACAGGAGAGGAAAAATGTATGACCAGACTGGGGTTCAAACCCAGGACCTTCCGAACCCCAGACGGACGCTCTACCAATTGAGCTATCTGGTCGCCGATGATCGACCCAGTCCAGTGCTGCTACAAAAGTATAAATCACCTATCAGTTAAAAACAAAGTATGACTCCTTGATAAAATAATACAAAGCATGAAACTAATATAAGTTGGCAATACATTGCGATGGAAACCTTTATATGGGAGCTTGAGGCAATATTTATACACGTGCCAAGATTGATTTACTAGACTTCCTATTCACTCTTTGGCTTTAGAATAATTGTGTGTCCCTAAAGTTCATCCTCAAAAAAAGTAAGTGTTGGTATGTTGGAGAATATATCTTATTGTATGTTATTATACAAGTTTATAAACCACAGACCTTTACTTTAACAGTGCTTGTCTTCATTGTCTTAAAAATGTTAGAGTCAGCTGTCAAAAAAAGGTCGGGAAATCATAAATACAGAGTTTTTTAGGCCATGACTTCCATATATGTTTATATCACTATACACACAGGTTACAAGGTGTTCATAATTCTGGCATTTATAAGATTCTGTGTTAAATATAATATACATTGTGACATGGGCTATAGTCATTAACTTCACAGGCACCATGATCCTGTACATAACTCACTTACATAGGTTACATACAATGTCCTGTACATTAGGGACGTTAACATTATATACATATATACTCATCAGATGTTCAAATTCTGATAACGCCAAACAAGTCGTTAATGCAAAACTTTAATCCAGGTTATGTACAAAAATATTACGATACGTAAGTAAAATTGTGTGTATTACGTATACGACTCTATTGAGATTTAAAAAGATCACCTGAAACTAGATAACAATTAAAAGCTACTATAGCTTTTAATTTAGATAGTTCTAAAAAAATGCATTTCATGCAAGACTTTGCAATTGTAATTCATCAACTTGTCGCAGCCCCCCCCCGGCCACCCTGTATGCTTTTGTTGCGTTGTTGAGATTGCGACATCACCAGATATAAAAGATAAAAAATAAACCATACACATGTTGACAGTGTGTAAGATAATCCCAAGGTCGGGTTGGTATTATGTACTGTACCCGTCATAGATTCGTAACAATAGTGACTATGAGGGTATTCCTGACTCTGGTATAATATGTAACGGACACAGACTGGTACAGTCTGCCATGCATGCTATACAATTCACAATCAACTCTACATAGAAATTTGGCGAGAAACCAGCTATAACCTAGCTTTGGTTTTAAAATCGTCCAGTGGGATCTCATGATCAGTAGTTGGAAAAAACTCTACCACATTAAACTTTTAATCAAAAGTTTCTGTATCTTGTAGAACTCTTTTGGAAAGCATGTCTTAGAAATTTAGCATTGATGCCATTTAAGGATTACATGCCGTACTACTGCAACTGTACTTAACGGGAACACTTTTTTTGCTGTTTATGTTTTTCATTTCCTTTACATAAGTTGACTGTGCTTTCTTGTGTTGTTACAATTGTATTTTCTAACGGTCCTTCTTTGCCTTCCTTCTTCCTTCATGCAAAATATATCCATACTCCTGACTTTCCCTGCGCTAGGTACGGATACAAGTCCTCATGGCTGAAGTCCCTTTGTCTGTCGCCATTTTGAATGTGGACGGGATAATTTCGTACTTATTTGACGATTAAAACCTAAACGTTGTCTTGATTGGAAACTTATTCTCGCCACATTACAACTGAAGCATGTATTTAATAATGTTTTGATAGTTCAAATTTAAATGCAAATAACAGTCCCCCCACCCCCACCCCCAACACTGAAATTTACGAAACTACTAAACACTGTATAGCTTCACAGTTAACTGGGGCACTTTTCGTTGGTGCTGACAAACCAGACACAAATGGCCCTGGTTCCACACTGCATGTCACAGGCTATGATCTTTTGTGTTTTTTTGTTTTTCTTTCTTTTTTCGATAAATCGAGCTTACAAAATCATAGTTGAGTGCTCGTTTGTCAGCTGTAGTCAATCGACTTTTTTCAATTTAATCGAAATACCTCTAGCTTTGATAATTCATTTTATAGCTAAGAAAACCATACCTTCTTATTTTATGGAAATAATACATTTGAAAATTTGTTTCACAGATAAGATTATCATATCCTATTATTTTATGAAAATAATTCAGGATGAAATAAAAATAAAATCTACATACAGTATATATAGTGTTCTGTGTGTGAAAGTCTACATACAGTATATATATAGTGTTCTGTGTGTGAGAATCTACATACAGTATGTGTGTGAGAATCTACATACAGTATATATATAGTGTTCTGTGTGTGAGAATCTACATGTACAGTATATATAGTGTTCTGTGTGTGAAAATATACATACAGTATATATAGTGTTCTGTGTGTGAGTATCTACATACAGTATATATAGTGTTCTGTGTGAGAAAATCTACATACAGTATATATAGTGTTATGTGTGTGAGAATCTACATACAGTATATATAGTTTTCTGTGTGAAAATCTACATACAGTATATATATAGTGTTCTGTGTGTGAGAATCTACATGTACAGTATATATAGTGTTCTGTGTGTGAAAATATACATACAGTATATATAGTGTTCTGTGTGTGAGAATCTACATGTACAGTATATATAGTGTTCTGTGTGTGAGAATCTACATGTACAGTATATATAGTGTTCTGTGTGTGAAAATCTACATGCAGTATATATATAGTGTTCTGTGTGTGAGAATCTACATACAGTATATGTAGTGTTCTGTGTGTGAAAATCTACATACAGTATATATAGTGTTCTGCGTGTGAGAATCTACATACAGTATATATAGTTTTCTGTGTGAAAATCTACATACAGTATATATAGAGTTCTTTGTGTGAAAATCTACATACAGTATATATAGTGTGCTGTGTGTGAGAATCTACATGTACAGTATATATAGTGTTCTGTGTGTGAGAATCTACATACAGTATATATAGTGTTCTGCGTGTGAGAATCTACATACAGTATATATAGTGTTCTGTGCATGAGAATCTACATACAGTATATATATTGTTCTGTGTGTGAAAATCTACATACAGTATATATATAGTGTTCTGTGTGTGAGAATCTACATACAGTATATGTAGTGTTCTGTGTGTGAAAATCTACATACAGAATATATAGTGTTCTGTGTGTGAAAATCTACATACAGGATATATATAGTGTTCTGTGTGTGAGAATCTACATACAGTATATGTAGTGTTCTGTGTGTGAAAATCTACATACAGTATATATAGAGTTCTTTGTGTGAAAATCTACATACAGTATATATATAGTGTTCTGTGTGTGAGAATCTACATACAGTATATATAGTTTTCTGTGTGAAAATCTACATACAGTATATATAGTGTTCTGTGTGTGAAAATCTACATACAGTATATATAGTGTTCTGTGTGAAAATGCCATAGGGCAAGACCAGGACCCTGGCCCTCTGATCACCATACTGTCGCTCTTGCGTATACCAACAGATCAAGCTTTGTATATCTGCTGGATGGTGATCAATGGCAGTACTGACTGGTCCAGCCACGCTACTGCAGTCATATATATATATATATATATATAGAGGATCTGTCATAAGTTTCCCTTCATATTTGATTGATGATACAAGTTTTGGATTTTTCATGTTTTCGAACCTCTGGCAAATTAATATTACTTGACACACATTAAGTGTTTGTTTTATTTTAGATAAAAGAAGTATTGTCATCTATATAGAATAAAATTGCAAAGTACATAATAAGTACAAAGCTTTGAGAAAAATATCACATTTTTATTTTTCTGTGACTAAGATGTATAAATATAAGCTTATAAGGACTTCCTGGTTTGGTTGATAAAATAACTAAATCCGGTTTTATGATGAAATTACCTACATAGTATATCATTTAGGTGTATGAAATGTAGTTCAGTCAACTGGGTGAAGTGAAGGTATACATAAATCGTCCATACAACTTTTTTTCATTTATGTTTTTGCCTGTATTAACTTTGTTAGGGGAATGAACTTCATGATCGTTTTCCAGGAAAGAGTCTAGACTTCTGATATAACTTAATGAGTCATCTGGCTATTTGGGAGTAATAGGTTCATTACAAGTTATTCATGGTTCGTAGATCACGTCAGTACCATATATAATAGGAGTGCTAGAGTCTAGGCTGAGTGATAGAGTGCTTGAAAAAAACAATTGGAAATAGGTGTACCCTAGAAGGTGCTTGAATTTTCACAAAGTAATTCATGAAAAATGCTGTGTGTATATATACAATTATAGTATATCAATTCTATCTTCTTGTAATATGATGTATATATGTACATGTAACTGTTCTGTTTCACTGTGTCTTGAAAAAGGAGCGGATCGCTCCGAAAAATTTGACAACCTAAACTTGTCCACACTGTTTGAATTACTTCTTTGCCCCATATATATATACTGGAGACGGTTAACAATGGAGTTCATTTCTGTGAAGGATCTTCAAATCTTATTTAAAGAAGGAATTTCTAATAAGCATTAATTGATTAATATAAATCTGTTGTGTTTTGGTTTAATTTTGTAGCATGTGCATGTATTATCACTATTAACTAACAGTACCCACCACTATAAATATAGAAATCTTGTCCCCGTTCAGAAAAAATTGACATGTAAATATACTAAAATTGAAAGAAAGTTGTTTGTGATATATGTATATTCCTTTCAAGTGGGTGGTCTGGCAAAAACTGAAAATTTCTTACAATGCTCCATTTAACAAAATGTAATAATTTAAGCTGCCTGTAAGCAGTGTTCAACAAATTAATTGAATTTGAGGGAATTGCCAGATGTAGGGAATTCTACTGGCTTCTAAAGTTAAGAATGACCAGAAAATCAAAGGGTGTCTTACCTTGGCAAGTATGATTTAACAAGAAATGGTGTATTGATTACATTTTTAAAGGTCACAGATGTTGTTAAATTTACAGCACTGTTAAATGAGGATATTACGTTCTCATTGCCATTATATAAATTACCTACAAATATATATACCATATACAATGTATACTGCATATACCCTGAATCCTGTATATATAAACGAAAGTCTCAATAGAATGAAATATATGTGTCTAGCTACCAACTACACAATTAGGTGTGTACATACACAATAACATGTCTACTACTATACAATTACATGTCTACTACTACACAATTACATGTCTACTACTACACAATTACATGTCTACTACTTCACAATTATGTGTCTACTACTATACACAATTATGTGTCTACTACTACACAATTACATGTCTACTACTATACACAATTATGTGTCTACTACTACACAATTATGTGTCTAATACTAAACTGTTATGTGTCTACTACTATACAATTAGGTGTCTACCACTACACAATTATGTGTCTACTACCACACAATTACATGTCTACTACTTCACAATTTTGTGTATACTACTACACAAATATGTGTCTACTGCTACACAGTTATGTTTCTACTACTACACAACTATGTATCTACTACTACACAGTTATGTATCTACTACTACACAATTATGTAGCTACTACTACACAGCTATATGTCTACTACTACACTGTAATGTGTCTACTACTACACTGTAATGTGTCTACTACTACACTGTTATGTTTCTACTACTACACAACTATGTATCTACTACTACACAGCCATATGTCTACTACTACACTGTAATGTGTCTACCACTACACTGTTATGTGTCTACCACTACATAATCATGTGTCTACTACTACATAATCATGTGTCTACTACTACATAATCATGTGTCTACTACTACACAATCATGTGTATACTACTACACAAGTATGTGTCTCCTACTACACAAGTATGTGTCTACTCCTACACAATTATGTGTCTACTACTACACTATTATGTGTCTACTACTACACCATTACATGTCTACTACTTCACAATTATGTGTCTACTCCTACACAATTATGTGTCTACTACCACACAATTACATGTCTACTACTTCACAATTATGTGTCTACTCCTACACAATTATGTGTCTACTACTACCCAATTATGTGTCTAATACTAAACTCTTATGTGTCTACTACTATACACAATTATTTGTCTACTACTACACAATTACCTGTCTACTACTATCCACAATTATGTGTCTACTACTTCACAATTTTGTGTATACTACTACACAAGTATGTTGCTACTACTACACCATTACATGTCTACTACTTCACAATTTTGTGTATACTACTACACAAGTATGTTGCTACTACTACACCATTACATGTCTACTACTTCACAATTATGTGTCTACTACTATACAGTTAGGTGTCTACTACTAAACAATTATGTGTCTACTACTACTCAATTATGTGTCTAATACTAAACTCTTATGTGTCTACTACTATACAATTAGGTGTCTACTACTAAACAATTATGTGTCTACTACTATACACAATTATGTATCTACTACCACACAGCTATATGTCTACTACTCCACTGTAATGTGTCTACTACTACACTGTTATGTGTCTACTACTTCACAATTTTGTGTATACTACTACACAAATATGTGTCTACTACTACACAGTTATGTTTCTACTACTACACAATTATGTATCTACTACTACACAGCTATATGTCTACTACTACACTGTAATGTGTCTACTACTACACTGTTATGTGTCTACCACTACACTGTTATGTGTCTACTACTACTACACTGTTATGTGTCTACTACTACACAATCATGTGTCTACTGCTACACAATTAGGTGTCATCTACTACACAAGTATGTGTCTACTACAACACAAGTATCTGTCTACTACTACACAATCATGTGTCTCCTACTACACAAGTATGTGTCTACTACTACACAACTAAGTGTTTACTACTACACTATTATGTGTCTACTACTACACTGTAATGTGTCTACCACTTCACGGTTATGTGTCTACTACTTATACTCAACTGTTATGTGTATACTACTTCACTGTTATGTGTCTAACACTACACTGTTATGTGGCTACTACTACACTGTTATGTGTCAACTACTACATAATCATGTGTCTACTACTATACAATTAGGTGTCTACTACTACACAGTTATATGTATACTACTACACAAATATGTGTCTACTACTACATAATCATGTGTCTACTACTTCACAATTATGTGTCTACTTCTACACTGTAATGTGTCTTCCACTACACTGTTATGGGTCTACTACTACATAATGATGTTACTACTACTACACAATTACATGTCTACTACTTCACAATTATGTGTCTACTTCTACACTGTAATGTGTCTTCCACTACACTGTTATGGGTCTACTACTACATAATCATGCGTCTACTACTACATAATGATGTTACTACTACTACACAATTACATGTCTACTACTTCACAATTATGTGTCTAATTCTACACAATTACATGTCTACTACTTCACAATTATGTGTCTACTAATACACAATTATGTGTCTGCTACTACACAGCTATATGTCTACTACTACTACACTGTTATGTGTCAACTACTACATAATCATGTTTCTACTACTACACAATTACATGTCTACTACTATACCCAATTATGTGTCTACTACTAAACAGTTATGTGTCTACTCCTACATAATCATGTGTCTACTACTTCACAATTTTGTGTATACTACTACACAAATATGTGTCTACTACTACCCAGTTATGTGTCTACTACTTATACTCAACTGTTATGTGTATACTACTTCACTGTTATGTGTCTACCACTACACAACTAAGTGTTTACTACTACACTACTATACAATTAGGTGTCTACTACTACACAATCATGTGTCGACTGCTACACAATGAGGTGTCTACTACTACACAGTTATATGTATACTACTACACAAATATGTGTCTACTACTACGCTGTAATGTGTCTACCACTACACTGCTATGTGTCTACTACTACGCTGTAATGTGTCTACCACTTCACTGTTATTGGTCTACCACTACACTGTATGTGTCTACTACTACACAAGTATCTGTCTACTACTTCACAATTATGTGTCTACTTCTACACTGTAATGTGTCTACAACTACACTGTTATGTGTATACTACTTCACTGTTATGTGTCTAACACTACACTGTTATGTGCCTACTACTACACAGTTATATGTATACTACTACACAAATATGTGTCTACTACTACTCTGTAATGGGTCTACCACTTCACTGTTCTGTGTCTACCACTACACAACTAAGTGTTTACTACTACACTACTATACAATTAGGTGTCTACTACTACACTTTAATGTGTCTACCACTACACAACTAAGTGTTTACTACTACACTACTATACAATTAGGTGTCTACTACTAAACAGTTATGTGTCTACTCCTACACTGTTATGTGTCCACTACTACACTGTTATGTGTCTACTACTACACAATTATGTGTCTACTACTTCTACTCAACTGTTATGTGTCTACTACTACACTGTTATGTGTATACTACTACACTGTTATGTTAAAACAGTAATGTTAAACATATATATTACAGGTTTTTCTGTCGAGTTTCACCTTTCCATGTTTTGGCATATATCTGTTTTTACGTGATAACTCAAGCTTTTCTTACTAAAAGCGCTGACCAGGCGACACATCCACTCCTGTGGAATTCTTGTTCTTACGTTTTCTTTGCAGAGATGAATTTCTGTGAATTAATTCTTGGTTGTTTTTTTTGTAACGAAAATTTCCATATAGTCCGATCATACTTGCTTATATGTAAACAGGAAATTTTAAATATCCCCCACAAAGAAAATGTTCAGGTTTGTTTATCAAATATGAATTGAATTAAAGGCCAGACCTTTAAATGTACTTGTAGACTGTTTACGACAGTATTGTATACGCATGACTGAGTTGTTGTTTACTGACCTTGAAATTGTTATTGAAGGTAAACAGTCATATCAACCTGCAGGTCCTTATAACACTATGTTGCAATAGCATGCGCAGTGTTAAGTCACCAATTCCTGTTGTGAAATTTTCTTTTTTTCTTTTTCAAAAATAATGACCGAGTTATGAAAGTATAAAGACAATAATGTAACATAAACATTGTAAGTTAACCAGTCAGACTGAAAGCCAGGAAATTTGAAAACCCCAGTCAGTGGTGAGTTATTTATATAAAGAGTCCTATGGTGTATCAGTCTGATTCAGCCAGCTGTGAGATCAAGAACCATTGAAAAACGTATATAGATAGCTAGGTTATCTGAACATTGAGATCTCCAACATTTGACAGCCCAAGCTTTAAGGCTGCTGTGAGATCTAGAAATGTTGATGGTCACATTGGTCTAGTGGGATCTTGACTGTCAATGCAAAGAACCCTCATTCTGTGTAGTCCTATATAATGTTTGAACAAATCTAGGTTTATCATATTCAATTCTAGAACATAAAAAAGTCTCTGTCAGTTGTGAAGTTTATAATATTAAACAGTCTCTGTCTATTGTGAGGTTTATAACATAAAACAGTCCTGTCTGTTGTGTTTATAACATTAAACAGTCTCTGTCTGTTGTGAGGTTTATAACATTAAACAGTCCTGTTGTGTTTATAACATTAAACAGTCTCTGTCTGTTGTGTTTATAACATTAAACAGTCCTGTCTGTTGTGTTTGTAACATTAAACAGTCTCTGTCTGTTGTGTTTATAACATTGAACAGTCCTGTCTGTTGCGTTTATAACATTGAACAGTGCTGTCGGGTGTGAGGTTTGTAATATTAAACAGTCCTGTATGTTGTGTTTGTAACATTAAACAGACAGAGACTGTTTAATGGTATAAACCTCACAACAGATAGGTCTTTTTAATGTTACAAACCTCCCAACAGACAGGACTGTGCAATGTTATAAACACAACCGACAGGACTGATCAATGTTATACAAACAACAGACAGAGACTGTTAATTGTTATAAACCTCACATCAGACAGGACTGTTTTATGTTATAAACCTCACAACAGAGAGGACTGTTTAATGTTAAAAACACAACAGACAGAGAATGTTTAATGTTACAAACCCCACAACAGACAGGACTGCTTAATGTTACAAACCTCACAACAGCCAGGACTGTTTAATGATATAAACACAACAGACCTCATAACTCAACAGGTCTATACTAATGTGAAACACAGGGTCTCATAACTCAACAGGTCTACTTTAGTGTGAGACACTGGAACTCATAACTCAACAGGTCTATTTTAGTGTGAGACACTTAGGTACCCTTAATTGTTATAAACCTCACAACAGTCCTGTCTGTTGTGAGGTTTATAACATTAAACAGTCTCTGTCTGTTGTGTTTATAACATTAAACGGTCTCTGTCTGTTGTGTTTATAACATTGAACAGTCCTGTCTGTTGTGAGGTTTGTAACATTAAACAGTCCTGTCTGTTGTGTTTATAACATTGAACAGTCCTGTCTGTTGTGAGGTTTATAACATTAAACAGTCTCTGTCTGTTGTGAGGTTTGTAACATTAAACAGTCCTGTCTGTTGTGAGGTTTATAACAATTAAGGGTACCTAAGTGTCTCACACTAAAATAGACCTGTTGAGTTATGATTAGAACCAGTGTCTCACACTATAGTAGACGTGTTGAGTTAAGAGTACATTTTGTACAAATGTCTAACACTAAAGTAGACCAGTTGAATTAAGGGTACCGGTGTCTCACACTAAAGTAGACCAGTTGAATTATGGGTACCAGTGTCTCACACTAAAGTAAACCAGTTGAATTAAGGGTACCGGTGTCTCACACTAAATTAGACCAGTTGAATTAAGGGTACCTGTGTCTCACACTAAAGTAGACCAGTTGAATTAAGGGTACCGGTGTTTAACACTAAAGTAGACCAGTTGAATTAAGGGTACCGGTGTCTCACACTAAAGTAGACCAGTTGAATTAAGGGTACCAGTGTCTCACACTAAAGTATAGACCTGTTGAGTTATGAAAACCAGTGTCTTACACTAAAGTAGACCTGTTGAATAAAGGGTACCAGTGTATCACACTAAAGTATAGACCTGCTGAGTTATGAGAACCAGTGTCTCACACTAAAGTAGACCTGTGGAGTTATGAGTTCCAGTGTCTCACACTAAAGTAGACCTGTTGAATAAAGGGTACCAGTGTATCACACTAAAGTATAGGCCTGCTGAGTTATGAGAACCAGTGTCTCACGCTAAAGTAGACCTGTGGAGTTATGAGTTCCAGTGTCTCACACTAAAGTAGACCTGTTGAATAAAGGGTACCAGTGTATCTCACTAAAGTATAGACCTGCTGAGTTATGAGAACCAGTGTCTAACACTAAAGTAGACCTGTGGAGTTTTGAGTTCCAGTGTCTCACACTAAAGTAGACCTGTAGAGTTATGAGTTCCAGTGTCTCACACTAAAGTAGACCTGTTGAGTTATGAGAACCACTGTCTCACACTAAAGTAGACCTGTTGAGTTATGATTAGTACCTCTGTCTCACACTAAAGTAGACCTGTTGAGTTATGAGAACCACTGTCTCACACTAAAGTAGACCTGTTGAGTTATGAGAACCACTGTCTCACACTAAAATAGACCTGTTGAGTTATGATAAGTACCAGGGTCTCACACTAAAATAGACCTGTTGAGTTATGATTAGTACCAGGGTCTCACACTAAAATAGACCTGTTGAGTTATGATTAGTACCAGGGTCTCACACTAAAGTAGACCTGTTCAGTTATGATTAGTACCTGTGTCTCACACTAAATAGACCTGTTGAGTTATGAGAACCACTGTCTCACACTAAAGTAGACCAGTTGAGTTATGATTAGTACCAGTGTCTCACACTAAAATAAACCTGTTGAGTTATGATTAGTACCAGGGTCTCACACTAAAATAGACATGTTGAGTTATGATTAGTACCAGGGTCTCACACTAAAACAGACCTGTTGAGTTATGATTAGTACCAGGGTCTCACACTAAAGTAGACCTGTTGAATTAAGGGTACCGGTGTCTCACACTAAAGTAGACCTGTTGAGTTATGATCAGTACCAGAGTCTCACACTAAAGTAGACCTGTTGAGTTATGAGTAACCAGGGTCTCACACTAAAATAGACCTGTTGAGTTATGAGTTCCAGTGTCTCACACTAAAGTAGATCTGTTAAAATATGAGTTCCAGCATCTCACACTAAAGTAGATCTGTTGAAATATGAGTTCCAGCATCTCACACTAAAGTAGATCTGTTGAGTTATGAGTTCCAGTGTCTCACACTATAGTAGACCTGTTGAGTTATGAGAACCTGTGTCTCACATTAGTATAGACCTGTTGAGTTATGAGTTCCAGTGTCTCACACTAGTATAGACCTGTTGAGTTATGAGTTCCAATGTCTCACACTAGTATAGACCTGTTGAGTTATGAGTTCCATTGTCTCACACTAGTATAGGCCTGTTGAGTTATGAGTTCCAGTGTCTCACTTGTAATAGAAAGACTAATGAGTTACAAATTCCAGTGTATGACGAAAAAGAGGAGTTAATTAGACAGGCATTTTAAATTAAGAGTACATACATGTACAGTGCTTACAGTCACACTGTATAATAGAGAGATACATGAAGGTACTTGGATTACTGTAAGCCCATTGTTGTCTTCAAAATAGCATTTTTTTTTATTATTCTGCAGCTCCAATGGTGGTAATTTGATATGAGGCTAAGATAGTGTGCCGTATGTGTCAGTGGTTACATGAAACATATAATTGGTAAGTCACAGGCAGCTTCACCAAATAGACCACACCGAAGGAGCAACATTACATACATCAGTGTAGCTGTGTGCAATACAAATGAACATCTATATGTCACATTCTGGTTATTTTGTCAAGATGGAGATCAAAGCTGGTCAATATTTGAGAACACTTACTATCTGTTTGTGAAAATTCATCCTTCCAGAATTTCTCAGTAGTTTTCTTTTGGAGGTGTTTGAATGTAGAGAAACTTGCTAGGAGACATACACATGTATCTAGGAACATTTTCACACTGAAGCTGTCTGTGATGTGCCCCAGTTTCTAACTGTGAACTAAATGTGTTAATGAAAAATTTCCGCGTCAGTATCACAAGTAGCAATAAATTAATCTTTATTAACTTCACTATAACTGTTGTCGACATCACTGAACGAGGTGTCTCTAAGGCTCTACATAAAGTGTCGGATTTTCACTGAGGTGGAACCTTTTCTGTAACTGTTGATCTCATTCAATTTGTTTTCTTTCGAAGGAAGAATTTGCCGCCTATTTTACTGTTTAAATACCGTGCACTGGTTTGTGTATTGTTCCACTTCAGACCTTTTGTTAAAACTAGATAATAACATACTGTTGTTTATATTAAGTACAGTGATCTATAGACTCGGCAACTAATGAGCTGTGTATGGATATTTTTCGCTAACAGAACCGTTTATTAGCTGCGTTCTTTCGTTCTTTCAAATTAGATCAATCCAATTACAGAAAACAGGAAATGAAATAATTTCTGTAATGTGATTCAGGAATATTTGAAATCAACATACACTGGGATTTATTTCAAGATTGGCGTTAATTTCTGATCATGATTGAATATTGAATGTGTATACTGACATCACACCTAGCTATATAGCCATCTGTATTAGGATTGCTGCTTCAGACAAATTACATGTGTGTTATCACCAACCATTTATCTGTACAGGACGGCCTGCTGCATCAAGTTTCTGTTAGTCCTCTCGTTTCATCTGATGGTTAGAGAAAGTTACAAATATTTCGTACCAGTCACAGGGGACTAACATTGTTCATGGGATTTAATATTAACGGAGATTGACCTGAAGCAGTTTATTCAAGTTGTGCTGACCTTAAGGAGGACAGTGTAAAAATAAGTGAACGAGTCAATACTTTATTTCTATAACAACGTTTATATTGACTAACAGGCCTACTGATCACCTAAATGTGAATCTTGGAAACTCTACTGGATATATTTACTTTGAAGTCATATTTTACTGTCTTTAAAGGTCAAAAAAAAAATATTTGATAAAGAGACATAATTTTTCAGCCAGTGTTACAAATTTAGCATCGTAAAATATATTATATAAACATTGGTATTATTTTACACTCTAGTTTTAACTTGTACGTAATTTCTTTTTATATATTGTGGAGACTTTGTTAATTAAATATATATCTACATTGGTGGCACTTTTCTGGAACCCAGTTTTAAAATTAACCTCATACATGGGAATATCGGAGGCAATCTTGTGATATCGACACACTTGACGGAGTCATGCCTTACAAGTAAGTCTCTCATCAGCTTAGCCTGTTGGATTAGGTTGCTTTCCGTTTTAATAGAAGTGGCAATTTCCTGCAGAAGTTCTTTTTTTGTAATCTACATGAATGATATTTGTGTCACTAAATTCTATATTCAGACACAAAGTTCTGATGTAAGTCTGCAAGGCATATGTTTCTCAAGAGAAACACTACTGGGTGTTAATACATGATCTGGTAATCAAAAAGAAAGTAGAAAGTAGAAAGTAGAAAAGTATTAATTTCTACTCATTGCGTATCAGAAGGAGAAAGCTTTATCAACTGAGCTGTGAATTAGTTTGTTAGATGTGAGTTGTCTGGATTTTAATTAAAGTTCCTGGCCATGGGTTTATTTGACCTACTGTGATGCATTAACTTATCTAAAGTTTACACATTAAGTCAAGTTTTCTTATTCAACTGTTCAGAACCTTTGTATCTGAATTAGGAGTTTCACTTTTGGTGATAATTATCATCTTATTTTGAGCAATGCACAATATTGTGTGTTGGGTTGTTGGGGGGGGTGGGTGGGGCACTATATCTTCTGTCTGTCTCTAATTCTCTAGACAGGATCTTACCTAGACAACTTATCCATTAGTTTCTATCGTGTTACATGTTTAAATGTAAAAATTGATTATATTATTTTGTGTGAATCGTCACATAATCCTGAAAATAATTGATCATGATACGTAAAATAAGTTGGAGGTCACAAAAAGTAGGTCAAGAGAACAAAAATGAGTCACAGTGACCAGATTATCATACATGTACACATTTCCCTAATGATAAAGTCCCTAATGATGAAGTCCCTAATAAGTCCCTAATGATATAGTCCCTAATAAGTCCCTAATGATGAAGTCCCTAATGACGAAGTCCCTAATGGTGAAGTCCCTAATGATGAAGTCCCTAATAAGTCCCTAACGATGAAGTCCCTAATGATGAAGTCCCTAATAAGTCCCTAATGATATAGTCCCTAATTAGTCCCTAATGATAAACCAGCTCAATAAATATTTGGCTCAGACCTACTTTGGTAGCAAAACAGTTCCATCCATAAATTAATTAAGCCAGTGCTTCGTGCTCTAGCTTGTTTACCGAGTCTTTGGGCCAAGAATCATACAATCTTAATTGTTTACTTTGAAGCTTGCTTGCGTGAGTTCACCTTCGAAGCTTTTTGTGTACATGTTTACATAGTTGATTGTTTAAAATAATCACTGCATTAATAAAGTCCAAATACTCACTTGAAAGAATAAATTGAAACAGTTACGATCACCTTATTACTCGTATTAACTAGATAGCTTTCAAAACAGCATTGATTTCCCAAAGATGTGCCTGTTATAGCTCTATGTTGACAAGCAAAGGTTTGCCTGTTATAGCTCTATGTTGACAAGCAAAGGTGTGCCTGTTATAGCTCTATGTTGACAGGCAAAGGTGTGCCTGTTATAGCTCTATGTTGACAATATTTCTCTCAATAATATTTGATTTATACAACTGTACTCGGTAAATGGGCAAAACCCTTTTATTTCTCCAGGATTGGCTAACTTAAACACCTGGGATCAGTTTCACACTGAATAAAGATAGAAGAAGCAAGATTGTTTTATAAATTGATAGCAAGCCAGAAAAAAAAAGATACGGAAGTTTTCTTACCCGGTAACTCCAAATAAAATGATGATAATGTATTGGATGTGACAATTTTTTTTAACCCTGCAGCCACCAAAGGTTTGAATATGAATATGTCTTCCTTTCACTTTTTCAGTCCATTCTATTTTTAGACATATTTCCTAGTATGAAATCTTGCCCGTCCCTTAATACTTCCCCTGATGCAAATGTCTATTTCTTCTTTCATACACTGGTGTTAAAATCTATGGTCTTTCACTAGATGTTAATTGCCAATCTTTTACCAATACAACAGGAAGGTGTAATCTGTGCGTCTTTGTACATACATACATGTATATACTTCAACAGTTCTTTTTATGAATCTGAAAAGAGATGAAAAGACAAGAAAATTACTAAGGAACTTTTTGTGTCCTTTCTTATATGTTTATATAATTGCCTTCAGTTTAGTTATTTAGTTTTATATTTTATATTTTATGTTTTCCTTTGCAAGAACTTGTCTCTCGATCATCTACTCCATATTTGCCAGGTGCTAACGGTCCGGTACAGCTAGGGACCCATTCCCAAATGAAAAATGACCCTGCATTTTCTCAATTTTAGTCTTTGTTTTTCCAATCGGATTAAAAAGCATGTCCAAACAAGTTTGCAGTCATTATATGTGGCAATTATGTGCAACATTCAAAGTAATTATTACCTTCCATGAAGGAGGCATTTTAAGTACATTTATAATAGAAATTTGAAATTGACTAAACAAAAACACTGAAAATTTATGTGTTTATTTATTGCTATACATTCTTCTTCTACTTCTACTTCTTCTTCTTCTTCTTCTTCTTCTTCTTCCAAAAATAGCTGGCAAAAACTGTTGAAGGGTTTTCAAAAATGTATCAAAATGATACAATTGTAAATGCACACACATTTTCATTTTATGATTTAACCATATGCATTATACCCACGATTTTCACTTAAGATTAAACAAAAAAATACACTCTGTATGTAGTATGTTTTAATAATCATATATATGTATATACCACATCCTTGTCTCCATGCATTGGTATTTGTATAATTCTCAGGAATTCAGAGAAAAGAAAGGAGAAGTCCCGCGATGCTGCTCGGTGTCGGCGTGGGAAGGAGACGGAGGTGTTTTCGGAGCTGGCCAAAGAGCTGCCCCTTCCACCGTTTCTCAACCAACTGGACAAAGCATCAGTGATGAGAGTGGCTATTAGCCACCTCAAGATACGCCAAATCATGGACAAAATGGATGTTCAAGGTCAAGAATATTTTCCGAAATTCTGTTGGGGAAAATAAATGATTAAGAACGTCCTGTATAGATTCTGTGTCATCAGTTATGACAATTGTATAATATACCTGTTCTAGTTGACAGTGAATACTAAAAGTGTAAGAGTAGGTTAACTCCCTCGTGCTGGCAGGCGCCATTTTGATTCCCATTGGTGCTGGATATTATATACAAAGTCATGTAATATTAATCACTTAATTTTTTGTTTATCTGAGAGCTGTCTAGGGTAAAAATAATCAGTTGTCTGCATCTGATAATTTTTTTCATGTTTATGAGAAATTCATGATATATTAATTTTTCTAGATCGATAATAGAATCTTGACAATGCATACAAACATCATATTCAAAGACCAGGTGATAATGGTATTTGTATTTGTCCTCTATGGAACAACTTTTTTGTAGCACAGTGTATTAGAGATAGGTGTGTATTATGTGCAACTTTCAATAATTACTCCAAATATACATACTAATTACCATAGTATGTATTTAGGAGTCGCCAGAAATGTGTCAATACAATTTGGAGACTTTTGTCTGTGTCTTTCGGACCCTTTGTTTAAGCCACAAACTACCAAATTAGAAAAACAAACATGGTGAATTAATAAACCTCTTTCATGAGCTTATTGTTAATTAATGATAAGAAAATTATACCTAAATTTTTTATCCTGAGGATTTTGAACCTCAGATTTCTCGCTTTGAAATGGGGCTACGAAGTGGACTAAGTAGATGCCATTGACATATCTACCCTACCTCTTCCATGTCAGAATACAACCTACCAGTACTAATTGGACAATATTGATGAAAGTTAAAGCAATTCTTGAAATTGAAAAAAGTTGTTATGAACATAATGCTGATATATATAATTACTGGGTAATAATGAATACCATGTTAAGGGGCGAGTTACAAAATGTTGATAGTCCATTTTCCTTTTTGCAGATTTGGAATCCAAGGAGAGCCTTGAGGATGTTGACAACCTCTACGGGAAGGCTTTAGATGGCTTTGTAGTCATTATTTCAGACAACTGTGACATAGCCTACGTGTCCGAGAGCGTGGCCAAGTACCTTGGCATACCCCAGGTACGAAAGAAAAAATCCTTAGATTGGCGCAGAATTCTTAGAATTGCATAAATATGTATAAATGTCTATTACCAAGCATAATAAAAAAAAAATGGCAACAGTTGCTTATAGCCCCAAATCAGGAATCAATAGTCCTCACCCTTATAATTATGTCAATATTTAAAAACAGGAGGTTCACACACATAAATATTTACTAGTATTAGCAATAACTCATTCACCTCTGAAGACACATTTGAACTCCTGCAATTCAAAGGTTGGAATAGTTCAATATGAAATTTTAGGGGTGAATGAGTTAATTAACTCCATTATCTTTCTAAACTGGACTCTGTCTTGTCCAGATATTTGTTAGTAAACTGTCTCAATTATTAGGTTCCAATCATGACAATGTATTACAAGTAGACTCAACAATCTGGAACTCTATGAACATTGGCCAAATTTTGTGGTTCCGAGGGTGTCCTGTGAAGGCAAAGTTCACTGTATTTGAAACTTGGAGAATTAATTTGATGTCAACCATTTCAAATAATAATTTGTTTATCATAATCAAAGTCATTTTGTATGTGATACTGTTTTATATAAATAATGTGCAAAACAAAGATGCTTAACTATCTACAAGGCAATTTTTTGTTCCTTAATGATGCTTTAGCAGGACAAATCTCGTCAGAAAGCTTTACAAACTGTAGATGACTTGACTGGTTCATTTATCTTGTAGATTGACATGATTGGTCAGAGTCTGTATGACTTCACCCACCCATGTGACCACGATGAGATTGCAGACATGATGTCAGCGAAGTCCCACAAGGGAATGGAACAGCAAGCTGAAGAACATAGCATGTTTGTGAGGATGAAATGTACACTTACCAGCAAAGGCAGAAGTGTGAATCTCAAGTCAGCCTCCTACAAGGTCAGTTTTAGTCAAGGTCATTTGTTAGCTAGGTTCGTCACCTACAAGGTCAGTTTTAGTCAAGGTCATTTGTTAGCTAGGTTCGTCACCTACAAGGTCAGTTTTGGTCAAGGTCATTTGTTAGCTAGATTCGTCATCTACAAGGTTCCTGCTTAATAGTTCAAGTTTCTATTGATTGATAACACTCAAATTTACATACACTACATCATGATGGAAAGTTCTTGCATGGGGATATTTCTTTGCAAGTCTGAAGGTCAAAGGTCATTGTCATGGTCATTGGTACTTTAATATCAACCCATGTTATCTCACGACTGTTGTCTGGGAGGATTAGGTGTCCAGAGATACCTTGTCTGTATTTGTGGATCAGTGTAGTGTAGGAGGCACAGTAGTCTAGTAGGACACCAGCTGGCTCGTGACTGAAGGGTTGCGGGTTCGGGTCACGGCACGGCACTGTGTTGTATCTTTGAGCAAGATACTTTACTCCGCCTGTTCCAGTCTACTCATCTGTAAATGAGTACGTAGTTGGGCAGTGCTAAAATTTTAGAATACTAGCCGTGAGCGTGGAAATGGCAGCATCGGCCATATGCTCCCCAGGGAGTTGAGAAAGATATTGGCTGGTTGCAAAGGCCCTTTAACCACGGATAATACTTTGTGAACCACTTTGAGACGACCTACGAACTAGTTTGTGATAAAGCGGTAAATAAGAACCTCAAATTATTATTGTTAGTGTTTTCATTCATATAAAGAAGTCATAGGGTGTTGTGAAAATGAGTTTTAAGACTAGATATGGAAACAATGTTGTTCAACGACACTTGATCCAAAGTTTTA
Organism: Mizuhopecten yessoensis; assembly: GCF_002113885.1. Lineage (NCBI taxonomy): Eukaryota > Metazoa > Mollusca > Bivalvia > Pectinida > Pectinidae > Mizuhopecten > Mizuhopecten yessoensis. The sequence goes on from NW_018405944.1 coordinate 616,046, forward strand.
AGTTCATGAATTTCATGAAAATATTCTTGAACAAATCAAGAACATCCATGAATATTATTCATGAATATTTCTTGAACTGTTCATGAATTTTCATGAATTATTCATAATCATTTCGCAGGGGAATTGTATGTTGGTAGTTATAACAATGATGTTAACTACATTGAATAAGTCATTTGCTGGCTGTATGGATTTTGGACACGGTCGTTTGGCTTCAGAACTGGCTATAGTGTTACAAATCAATTCTAAAAATCCTATAGCTGAAGGCTGCTGATGAAGACCACAGGTGATGTTCATACAGTATATACACTGAAGACTAATTGAACACACCGTGGCTAATACGATTGAGGTAACATCTAGATCAGTGCTTTCTGCTGCTGTGGACATAAGTACCTAAGTGTGTTCTATCATGGAGCACACCACTTCCTGTTTTGGGACAACAGGTAAAAAGACTGGAGTTCTGTTTCTACCCCATCATTAGTAGAGGTGAATTGATGTCGGAAATCCATTTGTTTCTATGGAAACGTGTGTCATATCAGTTCCTGATGATTGAGGACTAATTGATGTATAACAATTGTCAACATGACTATAATATATTTCATAGACAATTCAGCTTCATAAATTGAAATACATTTCAGCATTTTTTTAGCAGATTTCATATCTATGTACAGTACACTTGTAATTCCATTACAATTAATATATTACAAAAAACATGTATCTCACCTTTGCATGCAAGGAGAAAAATTGTATTAATACTAGTTCAGCATATTTTTCTTTTAATCTTGTCTGGGCCATAACTTCTAAACCATCACACGACAACCTTTTAAAACTTGAAGTATACCTGCATCACCCACAGGTGTACAGTGCTATGTGGTTAGCTCACTATGACCCTCACCTGAAGTTCAAAGGTGAGTGATGTGCCTCTGATCTCTAAATCTAGTCTTGTATATAATTGTCTGATCTCGTTGGTCAGATCTCTAAATCTAGTCTTGTATAATTGTTTGATCTCGTTGGTCAGATCATTAAATCTAGTCTTATATAATTGTCTGATCTCGTTGGTCAGATCTCTAAATCTAGTCTTATATAATTGTCTGATCTCGTTGGTCAGATCATTAAATCTAGTCTTGTATATAATTGTCTGATCTTGTTGGTCAGATCTCTAAACCTAGTCTTGTATATAATTGTCTGATCTCGTTGGTCAGATCTCTAAATCTAGTCTTGTATATAAATGTCTGATCTCAGTGGTTTGTACTTCTCTTTTTGTTAGTCACGTTTCTTGATTTAGCCCATATATATGTTACTTAACGTTAATTTAAAGGACTTTATATGGTTTGGGCGTGTTTTGGCCCCCAAATGCATCAAAATTCAAAACCTTTAAATGAGCATTTAAACAACTGTTTCTTCTCTAATTTTGACTGGTTCCCAAATACCATCATGAAAATATTTATTTGTACATGTATTCCTAATTATTGTTGCCATGAAAACAAGTTCAAATTTGCATAAATTAGAAGAATTTGAATATTCAGCCAATATTGTCTGATTATTTTCCACATTTTTTCTCCTGGAAACTATAGAGCGCATGCTTGAACAAACTTAATATCAAAGGTCGATGTGTAGGCACCTGAAGTACATCTTAAAGAGAAATAAAAAGTTTGTTTAAGTTTCGCTCTATGGTAGCTAAGAGTAATACTAGGCGAAAACCTGTCTAAATTGACTGAATATTCAAATTTCATTAAGTTATGCATATATTAACTGGTTACCATGGCAGCCATAACTGGAAACACACATTAATGTTAACATAATAGTACCGGGGAAGTATTCAAAATTAAAGAAACAGTCATTTGAAAGTTCTATTATGAACTGTCAATTCCATCTGTACCACGGCCATTCAAAGTGCATTTATAAGTATGACATACATGTCGCTTTTTGTGTATCAGTTCATGGCGTGATAATCTGTCTGGCTAAGTACGTACAAGTCGGTGTAATTGTACACCTCTGGCCTTTATCCCATCCTAAACGTTGGTTCTAGGTTGATATTTCAAAGATAGTTTTTAATTTAATTAAAGTTTTTGTTGAAAGAAAATTCTGTAGCTGTATGTGTGATATCATTCTGTGGCAGTATACGTCAGGTAAACAAGTAAAACTGTAGAGTATATGGTAGCTATAGACTGCTGTGTTCCTTGATGCCTTTATGTAACTTTATACCGAAATGATGTTAAAACCTTTTGTATTTATTTAAAACTGAAGTTTAAACTTCAGATTAAAGTTCAGGAAATTAAATTCCCACACTTTATCAAATGGATAAAATTACTGATTGATGAATTTCCAAATTACAGAGCATCATTGAAATGCATTTGTGTATGCTAGATAATTTAAAACTTACATAATAGGATCCCTAAACGCTCACAAATATGAGGTTGGTTGAATGAGAAGTCCTGTTAGGTGTAAAAAAAATACTTCTGTCAACAGTGACAAATCTCAAACAATCAAACAAATAGAGATGATTGTCAGCAGGAAAATCATACTATTTTTCTTTGTACACAGATTTAGATTCAGAGAATGATGTTGCTCAGGTGACTGTCTGACATAGGCTTCAACCCACAACCCCTAGGTGGAGGGCCAGTGATCGTAGATGGTCAGCTGCCTTAACCACTCAGCCACTGTGACCTAGTGGTGGAGGGCCAGTGATCGTAGACGGTCAGGTACCTTAACCACTCAGCCACTGTGACCCCTAGGTGGAGGGCTAGTGATCGTAGACGGTCAGATGCCTTAACCACTCAGCCACTGTGACTTAGTGGTGGAGGGCTAGTGATCATAGATAGTCAGATGCCTTAACCACACAGCACACTGTGACCTAGTGGTGGACGGCTAGTGATCATAGACGGTCAGCTGCCTTGACCACTCAGCACACTGTGACCTAGTGGTGGAGGGCTAGTGATCATAGACGCTCAGATGCCTTAACCACACAGCACACTGTGACCTAGTGGTGGACGGCTAGTGATCATAGACGGTCAGCTGCCTTGACCACTCAGCACACTGTGACCTAGTGGTGGAGGGCTAGTGATCGTAGACGGTCAGCTGCCTTGACCACTGATTAGCCACTGTGACCTAGTGGTGGAGGTCTAGTGATCATAGATGGTCAGATGCCTTAACCACTGATCAGCCACTGTGACCTAGTGGTGGATGGCGATTGATCATAGATAGTCAGATGCCTTAACCACTCAGCACACTGGGACCTAGTGGTGGAGGGCTAGTGATCATTGACGGTCAGATGCCTTAACCACTGATCAGCCACTGTGACCCAGTGGTGGAGGGCTAGTGATCGTAGACGGTCAGCCGCCTTAACCACTCAGCCACTGTGACCTAGTGGTGGAGGCCTAGTGATCATAGATGGTCAGATGCCTTAACCCCTGATCAGCCACTGTGACCTAGTGGTGGATGGCGATTGATCATAGATAGTCAGATGCCTTAACCACTCAGCACACTGTGACCTAGTGGTGGAGGGCTAGTGCTCGTAGATGGTCAGATGCCTTATCCACTGATCAGCCACTGTGACCTAGTGGCGGAGGGCTAGTGATCGTAGATGGTCAGCTGCCTTAACCACTCTGCCACTGTGACCTAGTGGTGGAGGGCTATTGATCGTAGATGGTCAGATGCCTTAACCACTGATCAGCCACTGTGACCCAGTGGTGGAGGGCTAGTGATCGTAGACGGTCAGCCGCCTTAACCACTCAGCCACTGTGACCTAGTGGTGGAGGACTAGTGATCGTAGATGGTCAGCTGCGTTAACCACTGATCAGCCACTGTGACCCAGTGGTGGAGGGCTAGTGATCGTAGACGGTCAGCCGCCTTAACCACTCAGCCACTGTGACCTAGTGGTGGAGGGCTAGTGATGGTAGATGGTCAGCTGCCTTAACCACTGATCAGCCACTGTGACCCATAGGAGGAGGGCTAGTGATCGTAGACGGTCAGCCGCCTTAACCACTCAGCCACTGTGACCTAGTGGTGGAGGACTAGTGATCGTAGATGGTCAGCTGCGTTAACCACTGATCAGCCACTGTGACCCAGTGGTGGAGGGCTAGTGATCGTAGACGGTCAGCCGCCTTAACCACTCAGCCACTGTGACCTAGTGGTGGATGGCGATTGATCATAGATAGTCAGATGCCTTAACCACTCAGCACACTGGGACCTAGTGGTGGAGGGCTAGTGATCATAGATGGTCAGATGCCTTAACCCCTGATCAGCCACTGTGACCTAGTGGTAGAGGGCTAGTGATCATAGACGGTCAGCTGCCTTGACCACTCAGCACACTGTGACCTAGTGGTGGAGGGCTAGTGATCGTAGACGGTCAGCTGCCTTAACCACTCAGCCACTGTGACCTAGTGGTGGAGGACTAGTGATCGTAGACGGTCAGCTGCGTTAACCACTGATCAGCCACTGTGACCTAGTGGTAGAGGGCTAGTGATCATAGAGGGTCAGCTGCCTTAACCACTGATCAGCCACTGGGACCTAGTGGTGGAGGACTAGTGGTCGTAGACGGTCAGCTGCGTTAACCACTGATCAGCCACTGTGACCCATAGGTGGACTAGTGATCCTAGACGGTCAGCTGCCTTAACCACTGATCAGCCACTGTTACCTAGTGGTGGAGGGCTAGTGATCATAGATGGTCAGATGCCTTAACCGCTCAGCCAACGTGACCCAGTGGTGGAGGGCTAGTGATTGTACAAGTAGATGGTCCCTGCTACCCAGTGGTGGAGGGCTAGTGATCATAGACGGTCACATGCCTTAACCACTCAGCCAACGTGACCCAGTGGTGGAAGGCTAGTGATCATAGAGGGTCAGATGCCTTAACCACTGATCAGCCACTGTGACCTAGTGGTGGAGGGCTAGTGATTGTAGATGGTCAGATGCCTTAATCACTGCTCAGCAACTGTGACCTAGTGGTGGAGGGCTAGTGATCATAGACGGTCACATGCCTTAACCACTCAGCCAACGTGACCCAGTGGTGGAAGGCTAGTGATCATAGAGGGTCAGATGCCTTAACCACTGATCAGCCCCTGTGACCTAGTGGTGGAGGGCTAGTGATCGTAGATGGTCAGATGCCTTAACCACTGATCAGCCACTGTGACCTAGTGTTGGAGGGCTAGTGATCATAGACGGTCAGATGCCTTAACCACTGATCAGCCACTGTGACCTAGTGTTGGAGGGCTAGTGATTGTAGATGGTCAGATGCCTTAATCACTGCTCAGCCACTGTGACCTAGTGGTGGAGGGCTAGTGATCATAGACGTTCAGATGCCTTAACCGCTCAGCCACTGTGACCCATAGGTGGAGGGCTAGTGATCGTAGATGGTCAGCTGCCTTACCCACTGATCAGCCACTGTGACCTAGTGGTGGAGGGCCAGTGATCATAGACGGTCAGGTGCCTTACCACGGATCAGCCACTGTGACCTAGTGTTGGAGGGCTAGTGATCATAGTCGGTCAAATGCCTTAACAACTGATCAGCCACTGTGACCTAGTGGTGGAGGGCTAGTGATTGTAGATGGTCAGGTGCCTTAACCACTGATCAGCCACTGTGGCCCATAGGTGGAGGGCTATTGATCGTAGACGGTCAGCTGCCTTAACCACTGATCAGCCACTGTGACCTAGTGTTGGAGGGCTAGTGATTGCAGATGGTCAGATGCCTTAATCACTGCTCAGCCACTTTGGCCTAGTGGTGGAGGGCTAGTGATCAAGGTCTAGTGATCATAGATGGTCAGATGCCTTAACCACTGATCAGCCACTGTGCCCTAGTGGTGGAGGGTTAGTGATCATAGACGGTCAGATGCCTTAACAACTGATCAGCCACTGTGACCTAGTGGTGGAGGGCCAGTGATCATAGACGGTCAGGTGCCTTACCACTGATCAGCCACTGTGACCTAGTGTTGGAGGGCTAGTGATCATAGACGGTCATATGCCTTAACCGCTCAGCCAACGTGTCCCAGTGGTGGAGGGCTAGTGATCATAGATGGTCAGATGCCTTAACCGCTCAGCCACCGTGACCCAGTGGTGGAGGGCTAGTGTTCATAGACGGTCAGATGCCTTAACCGCTCAGCCACTGTGACCTAGTGGTGGAGGGCTAGTGATCGTAGATGGTCAGATGCATTAACCACTCAGCCACTGTGACCTAGTGATGAAGGACTTACAGTGATCGTAGATGGTCAGCTACCTTAACCACTGATCAGCCACTGTGACCTAGTGGTGGAGTGCTAGTGATCATAGACGGTCAGATGCCTTAACCACTGATCAGCCACTGTTACCTAGTGGAGGAGGGCTAGTGATCGTAGATGGTCAGATGCATTAACCACTCAGCCACTGTGACCTAGTGATGAAGGACTTACAGTGATCGTAGATGGTCAGCTTCCTTAACCACTGATCAGCCACTGTGACCTAGTGGTGGAGGGCTAGTGATCGTAGATAGTCAGACTCCTTAATCACTCAGCCAAGGTGACCCAGTGTAGGAGGGCTAGTGATCCTAGACTGTCAGGTACCTTGACAACTCAGCCAACGTGACCTAGTGGTGGATCGAGGGCTAGTGATCGTAAGCTGACAGATGCCTTAACCACTTAAGGCCAACCCCACCTAGTGTAGGAGGGCTAGTGATCGTAGATGGTCAGCTGCCTTAACCACTGATCAGCCACTGTGACCTAGTGGTGGAGGGCTAGTGATCGTAGATAGTCAGACTCCTTAATCACTCAGCCAAGGTGACCCAGTGTAGGAGGGCTAGTGAACCTTAAGACTGTCAGGTGCCTTGACCACTCAGCCAACGCGACCTAGTGGTGGAGGGCTAGTTATCGTAGATAGTCAGACTCCTTAATCACTCTGCCAACGTGACCTAGTGGTGGAGGGCTAGTTATCGTAGATAGTCAGACTCCTTAACCACTCAGCCACTGTGACCTAGTGGTAGAGGACTAGTGATCGTAGATGGTCAGACTCCTAAACCACTGGGCCATAAAAGCCCCCTTTAACTTAAGGAGATTTCTTAACTTGATTTTTTTCGCAGTCAAACACTATTGGATATAAGAGAAAATGTTAGTTAAGGAAATTTTATATCACTCTAATCGATTGACCTACCTGGTCAACAGAAGTGTCCTGGCCAACTGTGCAACAGTTATATCCAAGTAAATGTCAAGGGTAGGTTACTGTATTAAGTACTGTATTAAGAAAAATACCATAGTACAGTGGGACGGGTAGCCTTAAGGCATTTCCTTCAGTTACACTGGGGCCTAGTGGAATGCCACTCTGAGGTATAGGCCACAGTAGGTGGTTTTTCTCTGGTTACTCCTGTTTTCGTGCACCACCAAAACCTGGGTCACTCTTAAATGACTATAGCTGTTAATAGGACGTAAAGCACAGATAAACCAAACCAAACCTTAGGTCAAAGAATGTTCGTGATTCTGGGGCAAGGTGCTGTTGACGTGTTATTCTTATCATTAATGTATACTTTTACTGTTGATTCAGGAGATGTACACTGTGTCGTTTATATACACATAGACAGACATGAATTTGATGCTCAGGAATATTACTATAACAGCAACAATACAGTGCGAAATAGGATAGCTAGATGTTTGTATTTTGTGTCATCCAGAAAATGGGCAACAAAACTGTTTAAATGTAAATTTTCGGTTTTCAAAACTAACACCGATGTGTAGTCTTTTTTACCTTCATTGTATCTTTGTATGGGAAATGTTGACCTTTCATATCATCAAGTTCGTGCAGGGCAAAAACCCAGTCTCTTGCGTCGCCTCAAATACTTCATACAAAAGTATCAAGAAAGATTAAATTGATTTCCAGCTGAAAACCACCTGCATATATACATTCTAAAGACTAGGGTTTGTAAAAAACAGAAATCTGAGAATTTGTATTAGGAATTATCTAGAAAAAACATTCTTGGATTTCAGAAGATTTTTTGTAATGAATTTCAAACATTTCTCTATAGGATTCAGTTGTGTTAGGTTTCTGAAAAATTAGCCTTGAGAAATTTTTATTCTGTGAAACAAGATATTTTGCTGTGTGGGATCCTCGGCATTTAAGCCCCATAACACTGACAGGTGAAAGGTATTATGTTAAGAAATAAATGCCACTGCCAGCCAAACTAAAACAAAGTGTTGTGATAAACAGTGGGTAAGTTACAGTGCAATAGTGAGATTGCTAAAAGTAATATCATGAGGCTGCTTTTCAGTGAGGACTGATTTGTCCTATTTATCCCTAATTGTCTCGCCGCAACGAAGTGGAAGCAAGACTAAGGTGTTGCTATTCCGGCGACGTTGGCGGCGTAAACAATAAGTTTTTGCGTGTAAGTTAGTTTCACTGAAAGTGTAAGTGCCACACCAACCAAACTTGGACCAAAGATGCATCTTAGGTAGTGCATCTCAACCCATGCATCAATTACTGGTTGCCGCCTACCTTTCATGGTCCATTGACTTTGTCAGCATCTCCATCAACATTAAGTTTATGTGCATTGATGGTCAAAGTGGGGCCTATAAGCGAGACATATCAATCCGAAGGGCTTGTTTTGATACAGCCGCCTTTTTATGAAATGTAATCTGGCATCATTCTGGTCAGTCTAAGCTTCTATTTGTCTGTCTGTTATTTCTTGGCTTGTCAACAGGTTCCTGATTAAAGTCATCAGTTCATCTAGATTTCCTGAAAAATCACACAAGGTCTTTTGACGTCAATCTCTTGAGCCAGTTGAAGGTCAAGATCTACGTAAGAGATGAAGGTCACTGTTACAGAATCATTCCATAATGATGGAAAATTTTCATCCAGATTTCTTAAAACTCATTTCACAACTCACCAGCTGGTAACACCATAGTCTCTTTGTTGTACGAGTGAAGTTACATCACTATCACATAAGAGTGAGTAGCTTAATATATACCATATTAACAATCAGGTCTCCACAATAATTGGGGGGGGGGGGGTGCATATTATTGCATTGCACTTGTGCAGATAAGAAGTAAGTCTCATCGTTCTTTCCTAATTTTATTCTCAATTTAGGACTTGAAAAGTTCATTGGGTTAACTAAGACATTTATCATATTGGATACAGAGGCTGCAGGGAACATTAAAAATCTGCTTGTCTGTATTGAACGAAAAGTACACAATTTTCCATCCAGGAGATGACAGGTTTGCTACAATTTTTCATAATGTAAAATGTTCATTCAATTGCACCAACACGTACGCATGATTTATTTTCAGGTGATAAAGTTTACTGGGAAGCTGATAGAGATCAGGGAGGAGAGAATGGTACGGAAGGAAGAAGAGGAAGAGGAGGTAGATGATTTGGATGAAGACATGGACCAGGAGGAGGAGGAGAAGATGGAGAAGGAGCCACGTCGCACTGGATATTTCCTTGGGGTGGGAGAGCCCATACCACACCCCTCTAACATAGAGGTACTTCTTGATTGTAAAACTGTCCTCAGCAGACACAACATGGACTCAAAGTTCACCTACTGCGACAGCAGGTAAGGCTCAACCCTGGTTTTTGTTAAGATTTGTGCTTTCTGTGTCTGTATCGTATGGGAAAGATTTTGTAAAAGGAGGTTTTTCAAGGTCATACTTTATTATATCTGTTGAACAGTATGAATGAACAGTGGTTGATTCCAGTGAGATTTTTATGTGTGACATTTTGAAGTTTTACATGATATTTACCATTGGTCTGATGAAGGTTATGAAGTACATATTGTACAATTCATTGAAATATCTCAGTTAACCCTTTCACCCCTTGAAACTTTAGTAGACTCTACTATGCATTGATCTGGATGAGTCCATTATGGTCTACAGTGGTGAAAGGGTTAAACATACTTGCCAACTCTCTCTGTTGAGGAGGGAGACCCCTGATTTTGGACCCTAAATTTCAACCTTTCTTACCAGTGAATTTGCTAAACTATTCCTATATTGTAAGATCTAGTGATTTCATCTGACAAAACATCTCAGTATAATTGTCAATTTGAAGAATTTTGTTTTGTCTCTTGCGGGTGTATACGCACATTTGATTTATGTTTTTAATTTTGGTAACGCAGAATCTCCCCCATTGAAATTTCAACAGGTTGGCAAGTATGTAAATGGTTCACTGGTTGTGCCATAGGAACCCATATGCAATTAATCTGAACTTGCTAACCAGAAGAAGAAGATGTTTGGAAATTTAGAGTAGTAATACGATTTCTTTGGTGTGACAGGATGAAGGAATTGGTTGGATACAGTAGTGAGGAGTTGATTGGTAAATCCATCTTTTCCTATCACCACGCCCAGGATAGCAGTATCATTGACAAGGCCTACAAGGACTGTAAGTACATACAGATTGGACAGAAGGTTTAGGGCACCTGTCACACAACTTGTATGGAAATGATGGAGAGTCTCTCCCTCATGGACTTTTCCTCTTACGGCATTCACCCCTGAAATTCCATAAAGCACTATTCCAACCTTTATATTGCTTAAATGTGTCTTCAGGGGTGAATAAGTTAAATGACTTCTTCTTTGGAACCAGCAGGCCAATTAAGGCTTACATTACTTGACTTTTATCATGCTTTGCTCAAGTGCTATATAGAAATGTTCAAATCAAATCACATTGACCTAGCTACTTTTCAAATTACAGGGATCAGTTATGTTAAAAACTTCCAACAACTTCTTTAGAACTGTGAATCCGAGGGTCATATTTGGTCTGTAGCTTGAATGGTTGAAGGGTCATGAACTCAAATCTTATTTAACTTGTTATATTAAAATTTTGAAATTTTGAATCCAAAAAAGTTATTTAATTGAAACATTCACAATTTGTTATATTAAAATTGCCAAAATAAATGCCATAATTAATGGGTCTTTGAAGTCATTGTAAAATATTTACTGATGTACTAGCATGAGCATACATATAAATAAAGTAATAGAATGAACTTGCTATAGTACTACATGAATATAGAAGTTCTTTATTTGAAAACGTTATGTTTACCCTGTTTTAAAAGATACTGGGGTATTCAGTTATTTTTGCAAGCCAGCATTATGTTGTTGCCATCTTCATGAACGGCATGCACCTCTTGTTACAATCTAAAAACAGCTATCTCGAGAGTTTGGCTGTAATTGCAAAGAGTCAAGGCCGGTGTTACAAATACTGATAGCTTATCATGGGAGGGACCATTTTCTGCAGCAAAGAAATTATATCCTTTCAGCACTTCCTGTCAAAGTCTCTGCCTGGGTACAAGTTTAGTCCTTAAAGTGCTTCCAGGCCTGTCATAGTCCTTGCCTTAGTACAAAAGTCTAGTCCTTAAGACCACTTCCCGCTATAGTCTCTGCCGTAGTATAAAAAGTCTAGTCCTTCAGACCACTTCCTGTCATAGTCCTTGCCTTAGTACAAAAGTCTAGTCCTTAAGACCACTTCCTGTCATAGTCCTTGCCTGAGTACAAAAGTCTAGTCATTAAGACCACTTCCTGTTGTAGTCTCTGCCTTAGTACAAAAGTCTAGATATCAAAAGTTTAGTGCTGAAGAGCACTTCCTGTTGTAGTCTCTGCCTTAGTACAAGAGTCTAGTCCTAAGACCACTTCCTGTTGTAGTCTCTGCCTTAGTACAAGTTTAGTCCTTAAAGTGCTTTCTGTCAAAGTCTCTGTCCTAGATATCAAAAGTTTAGTCCTGAAGAGCACTTTCTGTCAAAGTCTCTGTCCTAGTACAAAAGTCTAGTCCTTGAAGAACACTTTCTGTCATAGCCTTTGCGGTAGTACAAGTTTAGTCCTTAATCTAAAGCACTTCCTGTCAAGGGACATGCTAATTTTTAATTTACAGTTGGAGCTGGACATCTTAAAAGGAAAAAATGCACTTATCTTAATATGTCAACCACCAAAGTTGAATAAAATAACGACTTTTTATAAATAGATTAGCAGCTTAACTGAATAACTGAATGAATATACCTACAGTAAGCTGAGAGTGCTGTTCTGTTTATGTGTTACGGAGGCTGAGGTCATACAGATGGTATAGCCAGTGCCTGAAGCTAAATACCATCATACCAAAACAAAGGCTCCAGTATAGTAACTGCACTCACATTTCATTGCATCCCTTAGAATCTGGAAGCTTTATCTGCTCGGAGTGTAATGGGAAGACTTGAGTTTTATACATCTTGAAGAATCTGGTGTATTTATTCATGTCATAATGTTGCATTCAAATAGTGATTTAGAAGGTTTTTATCTGAGATATGATGTTCAATTCTGAAAGGAACTGAAAGTTTCCTTGTAATTTGTGCAAAGGCTAGGGTGGAGTCGGTTCTAGTGTTTCAAACAGATTTTCTTATCGTAACTTATCATCGATCAAAATCTGATAAAATGATTTAAGAGCTAAATACCATATCTGTGTTCACATGTTTTCTTTGTACCACCTTTTTACCTGTAATATGTATGCCCTTGAGATTTTAGTTTCTAGATAGAAAGAAAACATGTGTAATATTTCACCAAATTATCACAGACTGATTTGAGAAGGCTTGTTGTTTTTAGCCTCAAAGTACAAATTATCATTTAACTGTAGAAAAAAATGAAGGGATTTTTCTTCCGTTTTTTCATATGAACATTTTGAAATTCCCTTTGACGTCACAATTGCCATTTCGCAGAAAATCTTGAAACACCAATATGGGGTTACAGGATATATGTGTAACATAATCCTGCTCTTATCTTTTACTTTCAACTTTTCTAAATATCCTACAGGCTGGGTAGGAATACACTGGATCTCTAAATCTTAGAGATGGAAGTGGAAACATCATTACATGTACATGGCCTTAATATCTTCTACGCAGTGAGTAAACATTCTTACAGAAGTATATGAACAATAATTGTTTGTATGGTTTTCTGAATGTTGAACTCTGGTGGAATGTAGTTGGTCATGATGGGGTGATGCAGTGACTTGCCGTAGTCATGATGGGGTGATGCAGTGACTTGCCGTGGTCATGATGGGGTGCTGCAGTGACTTGCCGTGGTCATGATGGGGTGATGCGGTGACTTGCCGTGGTCATGATGGGGTGATGCAGTGAGTCGCCGTGGTCATGATGGGGTGATGCAGTGACTCGCCGTGGTCATGATGGGGCGATGCAGTGACTTGCCGTGGTCATGATGGGGTGATGCAGTGACTTGCTGTGGTCATGATGGGGTGATGCAGTGACTTGCCGTGGTCATGATGGGGTGATGCAGTGACTCGCAGTGGTTATGATGGGTCGATGCAGTGACTCGCTGTGGTCATGATGGGGTGATGCAGTGACTCGCCGTGGTCATGATGGGGTGATGCAGTGCCTTGCCGTGGTCATGATGGGATGATGCAGTGACTCCCCAAACTGAAAAGATAAAAAAGGGTTTTGAGTAACCGATAGCTCCCACATGCTTTTTTCCTCCTACGTTAAGACCTGTAGGCCACTTCCAAGTGGGCAAGCAATATTCAAGATATGTTGAGAAAGCCTAATTGTTTCATAATTGTTGTAAGATTAATAAAGTTTATATTTTTTTTTAAACCCTCAAACGGCGCAAAGTGCCGCCAGGGCTTGATCTGTAAACACTTTGTCCACTTCTGGTGTTTCGATCCCCATGCGTGAAAGCCTTCTGGGAAATTGAGGCCACATACTGTCTAGAAAAATAAGATGGTGAACCCTACGGTATGGGTATTTATTACAGTATACAGGTGAAATATCATGAATTCTGCATTTGAAAAAAAACATTTCTTCAATGCAGTGAAGATAAACAAAATATTTTATCTTCACAAGTGACGACGTCACTCTTAGTATTGTCCAATCTGAATTCTATTCTCTGTGTAGATTTTCAGTTTCAAGTTTAGATGAAGTGACGGCAGAATAAGTGGTTTTGTTGCCTATGCAGCATACATTATTGTTCTCACATAACTACAAAATTAGTAACCTTTTTGTCTGGAACTCTTACCAGATCATAGCAACAAACGACAAAATTGCTGTGAAGACCCATTTAAAATGGCGCTCTGTATTGTTGTCAAGCATGACATCATTAGAATTTTTGTCTCAAAAACTACGCTACTCAATCCCCGTGCTTTTCAGATGTAGCAATATTTGTGTCGTGTGATGTGATTTTTTTTTAGAAATAGACAATTTCATTATGAACGAAATATTCTGAACAATTAAAGTGATATCAAGTATACAGGATCTGTTGCCTCATGGTTGTTGGGGGGAAAAAAATTGGTATCCAGCAGTTTTGTTGCATAATCTTGTTAAGATGGAAATCTTTTGGAATGAAAATATTGTAGTAAATGTACAGATACTTGACAAAATATGATATAGATTTTATTGTTAAGGTGTAGCTAATTAAATATTCAAGTAAACAAGATGTTTACTAGCAGTGAGCTTCCGCTGCTTGGGTGATTTAAGTGGGGCTGTCGAGGTGATTAAGCCGCAGTAAAGCCGTAGTTATGTAACTAACAATAAGGCCTTATCCCAGTAGCCACTTGATGGACTGGCAGCTTCCTTGATTCAGCCTGATACCAGCCTCGCTCACATCCTGATAACTCTACCAAGGTCTAACCCTGGAACATGTCAATCAAGCTCTAGCTTACTTATCTCTGAACAGTACTTGCTGATGTTTTTTGTGAATGAAACAAAAACGAAATGCAAAAGTGTTTTTTAAATGTATTTCAAAAGACATCCTGAAGGTTGCAAAATTTCAGGGTTCATTTTTCTTGGTTGGTGTTTTAAATCAAAATACTGTTTCCAATTTAAGCAGTAAACTAAACCCTTATAATCTGGAGTTAGATCTGCAATTATGAAGGAACATTTGTGTGAAAATTTCTGTGTAGATAGAACCTGCCTTATAACTCTGATTGGTATAATGTGTGAGAATTTCGGCATAGATAGAACCTGGCTTATAACTCTGATTGGTATAATGTGTGAGAATTTCGGCATAGATAGAACCTGGCTTATAACTCTGATTGGTATAATGTGTGAGAATTTCTTTGTAGATAGAACCTGCCTTATAACTCTGATTGGTCCAATGTGTGAGAATTTCTGTGTAGATAGAACCTGTCTGATACCTCTGATTGGTACAATGTGTGAGAATTTCTGTGGAGATATATAGAACCTGCCTTATAACTCTGATTGGTACAATGTGTGAAAATTTCTGTGTAGATAGAACCTGCCTGATACCTCCGATTGGTATAATGTGTGAGAATTTCTGTGTAGATAGAACCTGTCTGATACCTCTGATTGGTACAATGTGTGAGAATTGCTGTGTAGATAGAACCTGCCTTGTAACTCTGATTGGTATAATGTGTGAGAATTTCTTTGTAGATAGAACCTGCCTTATAACTCTGATTGGGACAATGTGTGAGAATTTCTGTGTAGATAGAACCTGTCTGATACCTCTGATTGGTACAATGTGTGAGAATTGCTGTGTAGATAGAACCTGCCTTGTAACTCTGATTGGTATAATGTGTGAGAATTTCTTTGTAGATAGAACCTGCCTTATAACTCTGATTGGTCCAATGTGTGAGAATTTCTGTGTAGATAGAACCTCCCTGATACCTCTGATTGGTACAATGTGTGAGAATTTCTGTGGATATATATAGAACCTGCCTTATAACTCTGATTGGTACAATGTTTGAGAATTTCTGTGTAGATAGAACCTGCCTTATAACTCTAATTGGTATAATGTGTGAGAATTTCTGTGTAGATAGAACCTGCTTTATAACTCTGATTGGTATAATGTGTGAGAATTTCTTTGTAGATAGAACCTGCCTTATAACTCTGATTGGTCCAATGTGTGAGAATTTCTGTGTAGATAGAACCTCCCTGATACCTCTGATTGGTACAATGTGTGAGAATTGCTGTGTAGATAGAACCTGCCTTGTAACTCTGATTGGTACAATGTGTGAGAATTTCTGTGTAGGTAGAACCTGCCTTATAACTCTGGTTGGTACAATGTGTGAAAACTTCTGTGTAGATAGAACCTGCCTTATAACTCTGATTGGTCCAATGTGTGAGAATTTCTGTGTAGATAGAACCTGCCTTATAACTCTGGTTGGTACAATGTGTGAAAACTTCTGTGTAGATAGAACCTGCCTTATAACTCTGATTGGTCCAATGTGTGAGAATTTCTGTGTAGATATATAGAACCTGCCTTATAACTCTGATTGATACAATGTGTGAGAATTTCTGTGAAGATAGAACCTGCCTTATAACTCTGGTTGGTACAATGTGTGAAACCTTCTGTGTAGATAGAACCTGCCTTATACCTCTGATTGGTCCAATGTGTGAGAATTTCTGTGTAGATAGATCCTGCCTTATAACTCTGATTGGTATAATGTGTGAACATATCTGTGTAGATTGAACCTGACTTATATAACTCTGATTGGTATATTGTGTGAGAATTTCTGTATAGATAGAACCTGACTGATACCTCTGATTGGTACAATGTGTGAGAAGTTCTGTGGAGATATATAGAACCTGCCTTATAACTCTGATTGGTATAATGTGTGAACATATCTGTGTAGATTGAACCTGACTTATATAACTCTGATTGGTATATTGTGTGAGAATTTCTGTATAGATAGAACCTGTCTTATACCTCTGATTGGTACAATGTGTGAGAAGTTCTGTGGAGATATATAGAACCTGCCTTATAACTCTGATTGGTACAATGTTTGAGAATTTCTGTGTAGATTGAACCTGCCTTATAACTCTGGTTGGTACAATGTGTGAGAATTTCTGTGTAGATAGAACCTGCCTTATAACTCTGATTGGTACCTACCATGGATATATATACAGGCCTTTTTTTGTAACAGAATATTATTGGCCAGTTCCCTGCTTCAATTTCGGCATTATTTTCCCCTAATTCAGCTAAAAATTCAGCCTTTTTTAACTAAATTACTACCACATAAATATCTGTCTCCTATATTTCATAATCTATAATGAAAAGTGAGAAACAGAATCAAAGATGTAATCCTTCCTTCCCCCCTCCCCCTCCCTCTTGTACTCTGCCTCTGTGCCTGCAGCCCTTGCTGGACAGGTCATGCACCTAGCACAGGACATATTTTCAAAAAGAGGGTTCTTATTTTTTATTTCTGCATTAATCCCTGCCGAGCTACAGTTGCTACAAATGTTGTTTGTACTTTAACGCAAGAGTGTTAAGATATGGAATATCTCTCGGTGGTATGCACATTCTTAAAGTGTTGTGCCTATATCTACTATAATGTCTGGCTGGATAGATGCCTTGACGTAGTTACAATGATGCTCCCATTACAAGATAATCCTGTACAACAGTGAAACAGGTGGAGTGCATTAATTACAAAGAAAACACCTTACAGACATGCAGTGCACTAAGATGCTGATAGGGAACTAATTTTTGTTGTCCCCTGCGGTTTGTAATGTGCTTTAAATTTGCAGAAGGCAACAACTGTGTCTTCTATCTACAACTGTTATACTGTTCTCTCCTGACTCTATTACTGTTTTGCAAATGAACTAAAACTTATCATCATTAATTTATGTGAAACTTGATCCTCAGGTGTAAACTGAGTATCAGCATATTGCTTATACTTCAGTAACTGTGACGTAACAAAACCTGCGAAATTAAATTTTAATGCATAAAATTTGTAAAGAATATTTCGTGTAATATTGATATAAAATTTACACGAGGAAGAATATAAAATGCAATTGAAGGCCAGAATAATTAATCAAGCAGTAATAATTATTTTGCGACCCTTAAAATAATTATCATTTTGAAATTAGTAATTTATGATTCTAAAGGTTGATAAAACTGTGAGCATCTTAAGTCCCGTCAAATTAATTGGCTGGTGTATTTTGTCAGCTACTCAGAAAGGAACTTAGGAACTGATCTGGTTTAAAATATTGAGAACCCTAATACACCGAATGACCTTGCAAGCCGGAATGTCGCCCATGAATGACCTTACTGTACTGCAGTATTTGTCAATTATGTAATACATAGGGGCTTAAATCTACGTCATAGTTTGCACATAACAACAATTGTATGAAAGGAGTGTCATTTTTTCTCGCAAATCGGATTCTCCCTTTAATTTATGATGTAAATTCTATTTTTTTCTTTTGGGCTCATACATATGCATACTTACAGCCTGTTTAAATACTTCCGACTTCTTCATTTCTTCCTGGGAAAATTCTAATTAAGAGTCTGTGTTCAACTGGGAATGGATTAGATTGTTACATATAGGTTACACTTAGTGTACACAGGGGTTTGCAGGGTAAGACACTAATTTTGGAAGTCCACAGGAATAATTAAATAGTTAATTAGTCCCCCCCGATTTGTACTTTGAACGTTGCACATATAACGACTGGAAACTTGTATAAACATGCTTTTTAAACCATTTGGAAAAATAAAGACTGAAATTGGGAAAATTCAGGGTCATTTGTCAATTGTGAATGTGTTCCAGTGTTCCAGTGTACCGGACCCTATAAGTATTAAAAACACCTGGCAAAAACCCTGGTATTCCAATGGAGAGTCTTAATTAACCAGACAGAGGCGAACATGGAATTGTTAATTAAGTGTTGTTATTTTATATGTTGGTTATTTTAAATCCAACGGTTACCATTGACATCAGGTTGGCTGAGAAATTTTCAACTTCTTCTAATATTCCAATGGGCCAATTTTAACCAAATTTAGTACATATATATATATATACAAATGATTCTTTCATTATCCTAACCAATTCTATGTTTGCCCCGCTGCCACAAAGTGGTACAGGGCATATAGCTAGGGTTACCCTTGACTGTGTCTGGTCTTTAGTATTGGCCAGTAAAGTTGTGTTCAGGTTTGTAAAGTACAGCAGCTTGTGTCACATAACGTCACATACTTATACGGCTTTATGATTAGCAGAACATGCATATGTTGTTGCATGGCATATTTTGTGACCTTGACTTTGACCTTGATCTCTATGACCCCACTTTTATGCTTAAGTGTGGAAATAGGAATTCTTGCCATACAGACTCATTACTTTTAACTGATTCAAAATCAAAGGTTAATTAATTGCTGTAAAAAAAAACTCAAACTTTGAAATGTGTTTGACTCCTTCTACAATTTCATCAGGCTTTATTTTAATCCAAATTCTATTTAAAGTATGTACAGGATCTGTTACTGAGATGGAGCATAGGTCAACATAAGTTTGATTAAGAACCTCATGTGGCCCTTACAAAACATTGAATTATAAGTAAGCAATACAGGCCTTTTGGGCCACATTTAAAAAAAATAGAAATATAAAATAGAATTTAAAAAATTTGGGGTTTGCTGTATCACCAAGAGGTCTTATACTGTAGGTCATGTTCACTTTGTCTGTCACAAATTATAAAAAAAAAAGATCATTTTAATTTGATAGATATGTTTAAGTGTAGCATTCAGGGAACTGATAACTGGAGAGATTTAGTGGGCTGAAGTAGTCACTGAAACTTAAGGAGATTTCTTGACACTGCAGTAAACACTTCAGATTGATAGTATAATATTACACCCCTACTGACACCCCAATCTAGGTCATTAAGGTCACAGAGGTCAGGATATTTATACCAGGTACCTATATCACTGATCTGGGTACACCTCTACTGACGCCCCCCATTTAGGCCATGAGAGGTCAGAGAGGTCAGTATATAGGTCTATCCCTATATAAATAGATACCTTCTTTACTCTCAGATACAGCAATGTGATCTAGGGTGTACTGTAACAGGTGTTTGCTAGCATCTGGTGTTTATTTATAAAACACTCAGTTTGTTTTTATAAATGTACAAACTTTTCTTCTGAACTAGCTGCATGATCGACTTCCATTATGGTAGAGGTCTGGTGTGGTGAGCTGCAAGGTTTCCTGTGTGTGTATTTCTGTCACTCAAAATGATCCATCGTGTTTGTTCCTGTCCCGTAAATAATCCATTTAAAGTTGAAAAAAATATGAAAAAGGATACAGTTTGAAAATTTCATTTAAACTGCTGATATAAAACAAGATCCTTGTGGATATTAAGAGTATAACAAAAGTACCTAGGTACGTACCTCGGCTATATGGATTAGTTGAATTTTGGTATGAAACTGGAAATTAAATGAAGCTGCTTTAAAACAAAAGGAAATGGTTTGTTTACTTGCTTCCAGAGTGCTATATGACGTCAACTAGACAAGTTGATTGCTCCCCCCCCCCCAATGGCATATATGGCATTGAGAAAAACAGCTGTCTGATCCTAGAAGTGTCATATGGCATCCTCAAAACCTGTTGTTTAGTGTCCTAATGCCATATGGCATCAACAAAATCAGCTGTCTGGTCCTAGAAGTGCAAAACAACCTCATTTTATTTCCTTGGATTCACAGTGTGACAACATGAGCATAAGATTTGAGATAATACGACCAGCATTAAAATAATCTTTTGTTGTAAAAAACAAGTCAATGGGGTGCCTTTATTTTTTCACGGTACATGCAGAATTTTGCCCAATTGCCAATGGGAAAAAGTACAGTGAAGGGATTGCATGCTCTTAACTACAAAAAGGACGGTGGATTCTTTTAAAGTGGCACATATTACATGGATAACATTTGATAAAAAACAAACCCCAGGACCCTTCAGAAGGATGAATAAACTCCATCAGTGTTATAACGTAAAGTAGAGGACGCGGATGTGTAACACTGCATAGTGATAAAGTAGCTATATGATGACAATATCAGTAATGTTTTCTGTTGTTTTCAGTGTTTGCTAAAGGCCAGATGATGACCGGTCAGTACAGATTCCTGGTCAAGCAGGGTGGATTTGTGTGGGTCATAACGCAAGCCACTGTCATCTACAACAGTCGCACTCAAAAGCCCCAGTGTATTGTGTGCGTCCACTACCTCACAAGGTATGTATCAAAAAGAAGCCTTATTGTATTGTATGCCTCTGGGAAGTATATATATAGATTCTGGTCTGGGAAGTATATATAGAATCTAGTCTGGGAAGTATATATGTAGATTCTGGTCTGGGAGGTGTCTAGATTCTGGTCTAGGTACTATATATAGATTCTGGTGAAGTATTATATATAGATTCTTGTCTGGGTAGTCTATAGATTCCGGTCTGGGAAGTATATATATTCTGGTCTGGGAAGTGTTATATATAGATTCTGGTTTGGGAGGACTATAGATTCTGGTCTAGGAACTATATATAGATTCTGGTGAAGTATTATATATAGATTCTGGGGGGGGAAGTATATATATAGATTCTGGGCTAGGAAATATATATAGATTCTCGTCTGGGAAGTCTATATAGATTCTTGTCTGTGAAGTCTATAGATTCTGGCTGGAAAGTATATATAGATTCTGGTCTGGGAAGTATATATATAGATTCTGGTCTGGGAGGTCTATAGATTCTGGTCTAGGAAATATATATAGATTCTGGTCTGGGAAGTCTATATAGATTCTTGTCTGGGAAGTCTATAGATTCTGGTCTGGGAAGTATATATAGATTCTAGTCTGGGAAGTATATATAGATTCTGGTCTGGGAAGTATATATAGATTCTGGTCTAGGAAGTCTATAGATTCTGGCTGGAAAGTATATATAGATTCTGGTCTGGGAAGTATATATAGATTCTGGTCTGAGAAAATATATATAGATTCTGGTCTCGGAAGTATATATATAGATTCTGGTGGGGGAAGTATATATATATTCTGGTCTGGGAAGTATATATAGATTCTGGTCTGGGAAGTATATATAGATCCTGGTCTGGGAAGTATACATAGATTCTGTTCTGAGAAGTATTATATATAGATTCTTGTCTGGAAAGTATATATAGATTCTGGTCTGGGAAGTATATATAGATTCTGGTATGGGAAGTATATACAGATTCTGGTCTGGGAAGTATATATAGATTCTGGTCTGGGAAGTATACATAGATTCTGGTCTG